>NW_010973220.1:4032032-4061051 GCF_000737465.1 Haliaeetus leucocephalus
GCGCTTTCCCGGCAGGGGAGAGCCCTGGGAAGCCAAAAGCCAGTCAGACGTCGGCTGCGCCGGGAAGGGCCCGTGCAGTCTGTGGCGGCTCTGCTGGCTAATGCGCGGCCGGTCCCCGCGTCAACGCGACTTTGTTTCGAGAACAAAGAACTCTTACTTTCGAAGAGCGATCGCTTAAATGTTTCCCGTCTGGTAATGGTGCCCGAGTAATTAGTCGTTCTGTGTTAGGTCACGGGCCAGAAAGCTGCCAATCATGGTGGGGCCGACAGAGACCTCCTGGGGCTCTCTCTGAGGAAGGACCCAAGATGGCGTCGCCCCACGGCCCCCACCGGTCTGTCAGCAACCGGCCTGGGCCGGGCCTGCAGGAGAGTACCGGGCTTATGGCAGGTGCCATGGCCAACGGCAGCCCAGAGCGTGTTTTCACGGGCCAGCCACGTACCGGGCTCCATTACGAGGCGGATGGCCGACGGTTTGAGGGAAGTTACCGTTCCCCTCTGCTCGACACTGGTAGGCAAGAGCTGGCATAGGACAGGCAGTGTTGGGGCCCCCCAGTTACAGGAGAAACTGGTCCAGTGACAGGTGACAGAGACGGTCGGGGCCTAAAATGTACCCTACAAAAAAGGGATTGAGGGACTGGGCTTTTGTGGTCCTGGGAAGAGGAGGCTAAGGAGCGACCTAGTCCTTGCTTGTAACTACTCGAAGGGCCGTTACGAAGATGGCAATAGTGCCAGATGATGTAAAGAGTGGGCAAATACTACACATTTAATCTTGGGAGGTTTGGTTTGGACATTAGGGGAAGAAAAGTCAGGAGGGTTGTTCAGGACTAGAAGAAGTTGCCAGCAACATCAAGGAATCTGTCCTTGGAGGGTTTCAGACATCAAAGCTGACCTGGGCGTGGGGTAACAGTCCTGTTTCAAGTAATGGTGTTTAGCAGTGGCAGTTAACAAAGTAGGGTGTTTTTATCAAATCATTACTGATTGATAAGTAATGGTCAATACATGAAAAGAGCATCCAGGTTTGCTGCATTTTAGCCAAGAAAATAGGTGCTTTTTTGTAAGATCCAAAAGTGCCAGAGTTCATGATTGGAGTAACAAAGATTTAATCTGAAATCTCTTCACTAGTCATGGACTAAACATACACTTCAAGGTGTTAATAAAAAAAAAACAAAACCAAAAAACCTTATAAATTAAAACTACAACTCAATATATTTTTTCTCATCCTTCAGAAAGCTCATCTACGTAAGTGACTTAACACAGCTTACAATATGTGTTCCTTCAACATCAAGATACCTCCTGAAATTTTTTCAGGATCAGTGTCTCTGTGTCAATTGGAATGACTGGAAGTAACTCATCCTACATTGGCTCTGGTGCTACATAACTTTTATTATTGCATTCTACATCACCTCTGTGCTCTGAGCCTTCAGCTGGCTTCCATCAGGAGTGCCATGGCTTAGACTGTTAACTTCACCCATGGAAGAACATGAATATCAAGTTTTCCTTAGGAAGTCGATACTACCTACACAACCTCCTTTTTCAATATGTAAGATAACTAAGCGACAAACATGTACTAACACACTTCTAAGAGGTGAAGAATGGCCTAAGGGAATTCCTTACCCATGGATGTGATGCCCATTCTCAAGCCTCTCTGAAAGCAAAGTGGTAATAGAAAAAAGTAGTATGTCTGAATGACATTTTTCTTCACCTTAATGACCTTAATACTGTTCTACAGCCCATACCAAAGCACAAAAAAATGCATGCAGATTTTATTCAAGCACTACTAGTGGTGGTAAGTATTTTTGAGGGAAGACAAAACCTTTCATGCCACCAACATAAATGGAGATATATGGGGAATATCTGAGAGCACAGAGTAGCATCAGAGAACAGCAGAGGGTGGAAGAGTTGTAGTTCCATCCACACAGCCTCTGCAGTGAGCCAGGGTGAGGTTCTTCCTTTGTGGGTGGTCAGGTCCATCCCCCTCAAACCTTTAGAAGCCTTGGTAAAAACTTTATCAGTCTTACTTGCCTCTTGTGCTAAGTGTAGACAGTGCACTTGCTAGCAACAAGTCTGGCACAGCAACACACAGGAATGCGATGTGAACACCAGAGCAGGTGTGTACTGTCGTCCACGGGTATTTCACCGGCTGTTGCCAACGTCACAGAGACAGGCATACAGCAGCTCAAGCTAAACACGAAAAAGTGAGCACAGGAAAAAGTTATCAAGCCCTTTAGAGGGTAAAGGCCATTTTTCATGTTTTCCAACATAAAACAACTGAATGTTCTCATTTTGTTAGTGTTGTGATAGTGAATAACCAGTACTGCTTGTGCCTTGTACAGGTTTGTTTTATCACACCTCTGGTGTGAATATGCATTTGCATGCATGCACAAGTAGGCTACAAAGTTTTCTGCTAACAGCTGTATAGTGTAACACCTAAAAAACATTAGAATCACCAATAGAGTGAACTATCCCCCAAACTGTTTCTGGCTTTGTTTCAGAAGAAACCGGGTATTTTTCTTCCAGAAGAAAGCCCATAAATGAGCTAACGTTTACATTGTGTGAATGATAAGGAGATGAGTGCTCAGGAGTGAACTAGGGAGGCATGCCTTTTGATACTGTAGATGTGCCTTTTGAGATTTAGATTTACACAAGCATCCAAAAGCAAATTTAAATAAGGATTAATGGTTTATATGGATTTTTTTTCAGCTTTTCAAAATGGTAAGGAAATACCAACACGTGAATGATCAAGTCAACACATAACTTTTATAATGCATAATAGAGTTGAACGCTTCTGGAATTAAACACAGCTGACCTGTAAGTAGCCTCAGATGGGTGCTTTTGATGACATTTGGGCAGAGATCACTTTGCCAGTTACACCAAATGGCAATTTTTGCTATTAATAATGTTGGATTCTACTTTTTTTAGATAAGAGTGTGTTTTTGAGGCAAGTCGTATCAACAGAGTGGTTTTATTTTAGAAATGTTTCAGTGGTTACTTAATAATTGCAACATTTAGTCATACATTAAACTTTGAACAGCTTTCTGATAATCAAAGGGTTATTCTTCACATTTCAGAATGTGCCAAAGGCCTCATGTTTAAAGTTTAAAAAATTAAACAAATACCACCTTATGGGTTTACTAAGAGACAATATATACATATAAAGATGGAAGAAAATAGCTTTAATGAGAAGTGTAATGTTGGATCTCTTCTGAATATTAAGAGAATATACATAATTTTTAAATGGTAGAAATAATTTTACAGATTGTATTATGTATTAAGACAGGAAAGTGATGCTTGGGAAAATTAACCAAAGAGTCCTTATTCAGTATGTGGACAAAGTGGTAATTAAGGAAGGAATTTTAGAAAAAGACGTATTTGGAGAAATTGTTTCAGCTAAATTTAACATTGCATTGTTAATTGTGCAAATAAAACAAAGCTAAACCCCCCACTTTATCCTAGCCGCATAGAGAGCATGATTAGACTCCATACATTACATGCATTACTTTCAAAACAGCTGGAAATAGTACCAGCTCACATTGCTTTTAAAAATTAAAACTGGAAGACAAACTATTCTTTCCATGAATAGGTTACTTTGCATGTTAAATTAATCTCTGAATTAATAAATTCAGGTTTCATTTTAAACCTTTATAAAGGTTTCAAATTTTTTACACTTAAAACTTTCTGGTATACACAACCAATGAAGCTTCGTTCCATAGTGATTTTTAGGGTAAAATTCCTCTCAGCAGATTTTAGGCATCAGTCATGTAAACAACTGCATCTGAGCTACTCATCCTAGGCTCTCCTTGTAATCAAGGGAGAGAAGAACTTTTGGGGTACAATTCATCTGGCCAGCTTTAGGTTTCTTTATTAATGTGTAGATATATTACACATTCTATTGTTTCTTTCCACTGATTGCAAAAGAAATGACTGGCACACATCTACCCTTTGTCAGCCAGCCATCCTTTAGAGATTTGCCTTGTATTTAAGTATAATAAGGAGAGTAGATTTTGCATGCATTACTAGAAAGCTAGATTTATTGGATTATGTATTTTGACATGTAACAATTTCACCATCATTTGAGTTAAGTCTACCAGAGCCTGAATTACTGTGAAAATACACCAGCATTAATCTTATCTACAGTACCTTGGATTACTGAATATTAGCCTTTTTTTTTTTGTTAAATTTGGCTTGGGTTGGGTTTTTTTCCTCTGTAATTTTCAATAGTTGTTCTGAAATATTTACAGATACTATAAAGTCATTTCTATGGGTGTCTGTATGTCTCAAATGGAAATCTTCATCACTTCAAGAGAACAAATGCATGAATGAAAACCAAAATTAATTCATACAGAAATAGCTGAACAGGAAGATCTGTGTATGTAATTGGAACTGTGCTAAATGAACTGGCATTTGAGTGTGTGTTGTACCAAATATTGAGTTTGGGAAGGACATAGTGTATGTAACAAGAGAATGTTCCAAAGCTGCTTTTACCTGGGGCTCCTCTGTGCTTGGAAGATGTCATCACTACCTCAAAAACATACGTCTAAAAACAGTACAGGACTCAGTCTGTAATTTTAAGGTATATCTGATCAGTATAACTGACAGACATATCAGTTTACAGAATTCTACCTCATAACTTTATCTTGTAGGCAAAGCTAGAAAATACAAGCAAAGTTACCGCAGGCTGTTGAGGTAAAGAAGGGTTATATTTATTTATTATAGCTTTTGTGAGGAGTCAGCATCAACTTGTACATCAGTGAAATACAATTCCCTGTAGAAAAAGAAGCCTGAAAATTAAAAATGTAACAGAAGATTTCATTCTGTGTAAATGTGAAGTTATATTAAGGCATCTACTTCACCAAAACATAAAAAAAACCCCAAATCCTAGTAAAATGCTCACTGACTTAAAAAAAAAAAAAAGCAGTGGTTAATGTCACCTGACTTTCTAACGCAACTAATTTTAAACAGATCGTATAGAGCTATTTCCGTGTTTCTACAGCAGTATGGAGGGAAAAGAGAAATCTTCAGTAAAGTAAATCTAGCTTTACAAATTAAACATCCATCGGCCTGATGACCAGGGAAACTCTCAGAGGCAGTTGGACTCGATGATCATTGTAGGTCCCTTCCATCTGAAATATTCTATGCTATTATTCCCTTTTCTACTGTCTCCTCACTGCTGTTTCCATGTCTGAGGTTCTGACTGCATTGTCTTGCTCTGCTCTTCCATTTTATCCATTTTTACATCAGAATTATTTCAACAAAATCTCAAGCCCAGGCTTCCAGGCACAAAAGGTTCAGGTAAGCATTCATCTTCTGAATGATTTTTTCTGGCCCTTCAAATTTTTAGGAGATTCACTAATCATGTTCAGGTATCTGCTAGTTGGCATGAGAAGCTGTTTCAGTCTTTGTTTTACAATACATCCATTCTGTTAATATTTCCCCTGGTGGAAAACCCTGCAATATTGGGTGATTATAGACTGAAATCTACTATAAAGATAGTCATAGCAGGCGTGGAGTGATCCATCAGATGTCAATCTGAAACAATGGTTAATACATTATTAATATTTTCATAGATAAATAAATATATCTTCTCAAGGCTGAACCTTTAATTTCCCACCCTTGCAGCTCTAAAATTTTCACTAGCACTGTCATCTTCAAGTGACATCTTTATCAAAATATTGCCAATAGAAACTTTCAAAAAACTATTATTTAACTTACTAGCTTTCCTATTTTTAGAAAGTAAAATTATAGAACTGACAAAGTATGTGCAGTGACTGTTGCTATGTCTGTTTGGAAAAGTCATTTCATTTTGGCTGGCTTTGCACCCACTTACTTCACTTACTCTAAAATTTCTGTCTTTCTTAAACAAATGGTTGTCCAGAAACCAAAAACCACATGGATCAGTTTTACTCCACTTCAGACTGCTTGAAATTTACACAGTGGCACTAGTAAATATTTTTGGCTGAGGAACTGATAGCCTAATGGCATATGTATCTGTTAAGGATACTTGAACTCATTAGAGAAAGTATTGTGTATATGACATTACAGACAAAACTTTCCCAACCAAAACCGAATACTGGTTGAATTATTTGTTAGCTACTCCTTTCCAATGGGTAAAAGAGAGATTCCAGATATTAAAGATTGAAAAAGCTACTGAATCCTTATATAAACGTTGAGTAAGATGAAATCCTGCCTTGTGAGTTAGAATCTCAGCCTTCAAACAGTGTTGACAGTGGCAACTCATCTGAACCAGATTCTTTAGAAACCCGTGATGAGCTAAAACTCTTAATTCTTGGTTTCCAGCCCAAAACTGCATGACTGAAAACACAGTACGGAAAACATAGATTCACTTCCAAACAAGTGTGTTGTTCTGCGTATTTCATTACTTCTTTCCTAAAGTATAGAATTTGATGAATGCAGCCACTTGTGAATACTTTAAAATATTTTAGGTATTTTGTGACATGCAATAGCTAAGATACATAATATGTTGTACATCATTAACCAAAGTAATTGATTATTCTGAATATCTTAAGAACATAGCTATCTATAATGTAATATAATTTAATATGTGGAGGTTTTTCCTCAATACCACTAATTAACAAAGCTGGTCTTTTTTATATGTTTTAAGTGGGACTTTCTACATAACTCCACTGCTGCTCTTTTTTGAGGTTGGTTTTGTTTTTATGTTGGAAGTAGTGACTCTGTATTAAAGGTTGCTGTTTCCCTCTATTTTTTTCTAGCATGCCTTTAGAGGAAGGAGGTGGAGGTAAAAACAGGCTTGGAAGGAACCCTAAAATATTCACGGGGGGAAGTGGATGGTATTGACATTTTTCTTTTAGCTCTACTTCTCAGCTCCTAGTATGGAGAAGTTCTATTACACAACAGATCCAAATGCTGTAATAACTTAAGGAAATTAAGGAGCCAGAATTGTTAAAAATGCTATCCCCTGAATCATGCCTGGACCCCTGCTGCTATGTCTATAGTACTAATGAACAGGGTGAGGACATAGGGCAGATGCTCAAGTGCTACCAGCGTATGATCTTCCGAACAGTGTGATTTGCTAGCACATAAGCGCCTGTGCTTTTGGTCCTTGCTAACTAACTCTCTGTTGGACAATGTTTAGGTGCTGTCTAGGAAATAACACTGGACCGAGACTGTTCTCTGCTAGGCAGTAAGCAAGAGGCCATCCTGTGTGGGAATGAGAAATTCTTTTAGCTTTATGGGTGTGTTTGCCGGTGCCATCAGGGCCAGCAGACCAGCCCTTGTCCTTTTTATTTGTTCATATAGATGTAGCCTCAGGGTTTGCCCTAGATAATTGGTAGCCAGAGGATAACCAAATAAAAGAGCATTGCTTTAATGGGAGTGCTTGTGACCTGTTTGTTATCTGAGATTCTGCTTAAGGTTGCAGATAAGCCTAAAGGAGGAAGTAAGTTTGTCCTAGCAAAGGAGAAGGATAAACTGTTCCCTGAAAGAATTGGAAACAAAGTTACAAAAGCCATAAAAAAAAAAAGTAAAGGCAAATTTAGAGTATGCCTTAAAATAACTCCTTAAAGTCTGCTCATGGCTGTCCATAAGGATTTCCTAATGTATATGTTAGCCATAAAAACTGAGGAAACAATTCAGCTACAGCCCATCCCAGATTATTGCCTTTTGGAATCAGTTCAAAGCTTCTCCAGGGACAGGAAAACTCTACCATTTCTCCCAAGCCTCCACAGTGCTGCAGCCTTGAGCAACTTTATTTCCCTTTGGTACAAATGTATCCTCTCTTTCTTTTTTTTTTTTTCATCCGCTGTTATTCTCAGTCTGGCTTACTGTGCTGTTCAGAGCAAATTCATCAAGTAGACCTCATCCTACTTTCAGGGAGGTTGTTTGATTTCTACTGTTATTATTTATTTGCACGATGCTTCTAACTTAAATGATCTTCTAGTTAAGATGTTTTCAAAACTCCTATAATGTTTTGTGAATGTATAGCTAAAGAAGTATTTTTATATATATATATATGTGTGTGTATGTCTATATGTACACACCCCAAACTGACATTCTTAAACTTTCATTTAAATCTTCATAGCCTAAACTATGAAGAAGGTGTGCAAAGCAAGGGCCCTTCTTGAATATACCACAGCTTCTTCCCTACTTATCCAAACGGCTCTAATTTCTGTCATCCAATTAGGAAGCTGCTGGATTACACATCTGAATCCACTAGCTGGGAAATGTTCCTAGGTTCCTCAATTTAGACAAGTTCTTAACGTTAATAATACAAATTATGTTATTAATATGGGTGAAAAATTGGATGTTTTAGAACATTTTGTCTCCTTCTGGATGCCTTTTGTCATTTTTTGATCTTCTGCCTTTGTGGGAACAGATGGTAAAAAATTACAGTATAAACATTAATTTTAATACTAAATATTAAACTTTAATAGCTCTAATGATGTTAATGTTCTTCACTGAGCACCAGAACTAATGAAATCTGAAAGAGAAATCAGTTCACTTTTATTAGACACCTGAGTTTGTTGAAGCAATCTTTCTAACACAAGTGCTTAAGTTTCCTGGATAGTCAATAGTAAGAGTGTTTCACGTAAAGGCCTCAGGGGGATGATTCTGCCTGCTTCAGTTTAACAAGCAAAGTTAAGCTAATTGGATTTCCTTATGGCATCTTCAACAAAAACCCTAGCCTTTCTCATTCACTGTACAAGGAATTCAGGTGCCCTGAGAGTAGTTCAGTAGTTTACAGGATGGGATTAATCATACCTAATTTAAACTGTTTAAAAGCTGATTGTCTAGTCTAAGCTTATTGCTTACATTTCAACTATGATCAACAGCAGAGGCAAGTCTTTCTGAGGATAATTCATCTCATCCTCTGGAGATGCCCGTTAGCTCCACCGACTAGAGATATCCTGCTCTCCAATAAAAGATTGTCAGGGAATGAGCTCAGATACTGGATACCTACTTACTCACACTACTTAATTGCTTACCGTCTCCCTGGAAGTGCCTTGGATTGTTACAACTTGTTTTCTCCCAGCCAAATCCACTGTATAAGATGCAGATGCAATTAATGATATTAAAGTTGTTCAGTGAGCACCAGAATCAACTAAAATCTGAAGCAGAATCCTGTCCATCTTTATCAGATGCTTTACACCTCACAAGTTTCATGTGTTTGTAGAAGGAGTCCTTCTCAGACAAGTACCTCAGTTTCTTGGAGAGCCAACAGTGCTATTAGTCCCTGCTATTCAGTGCTACTCACTTTCAGGGCTGGGGGCTTGTCTCCAGCCCTGTATCTTTGAGCACTACAGACGTAGCCTATACAACTAGTTTGGGGTAAATAACTAACTTTCAAATAGCTAGTGCTGGTGAGGTAACTGTTATCTAAGCTGTAGGTGGAAATAAGATGTCTAAGTCAGGTAAATTGAATTCTCTTGCTGACAAGTTTGTACCTGCAGTGAATTGGGAGCCCTTAGCAAAGTTGTTTGTTTTGTCTAGCTTGGTTTTTTCCCAGTGGTACATACATCTCCAGTCAGACACCTCTTTCCCCTCTGCATTCTCTGGAATTTATGATGGGCTGAGCTCATGCTGAATCCTTTCTTTTACTTAGATTAATATGGTCTTCTCTTCCCAAGTACCTGTTTTTATGAAAACTGTAAGAACTTACATATTTGTGATGCTTCCAGCTCTCTGTCAGAAGTGACTGACATTAAGCAGTAAGTGACTGGAATTAAGTTAGTAGCATATACACTACCATACCCACACAGTGAGTGTTGCCACAGGAGTCTTGTTTCATTAGGGGATCATGTGAAAACTTTTTCCTAATAACCAGAAAAGGCAATGGCAATGTAATGTCCTGCTAAGTATTGCAACTCTTTTATTGTGGTGGTATAAATATCGTTGTTCGTTTGGGAATTTTTAAAAAATGTTATAGATGTAACTATTAAGTGACAATAGTCAAGAACCTATGGCCTTCTGTTGAGAATGATGACCTTTCTTCTGGCATTATCTCTTTAATGATAGCTGGTTTCAGATATTTGTGAAGAAATAAGTGTTCTTTCAGGATGCCTCCAGCCTTTATGAGAATGGATGCACAGCTGGCCTGATAAAAATTTATTATCTTGTATTGTGCTTGCTTACTAATACCAGTACTTTTATAAACTGGGTTTATTAGGAAAGAATTGAAGAAGAAAATTTATTGGAATAATAAAGCATGTTAAACATACAGAAAGGTATCAGACATTATATAAAAAAGTTTTCCAATAGCTATCATCATCTACCTCCACCCTTAGAGTCATAGGACTGGTCATTCTGAAGGTTTTCTACATATATTCGTTTAGATTGAGCGTTCACAAACTATTACAAGTGAGAGCCCAACAGGGTGATAATAGACTCAAACAGCAGTAAATTTTTTCCAAGAGTTATAGCAAAATGACAGCTTCATAAGTATAGTTGTTTCACAAAACACACAAAAGCCCTGAAATGTACTTTTCTCCCAGCTTATCATGCTGTGAGCTTACTTGACTCTCTTTGAGACCTTTCAACTTCAGCTAGTGTCATTTTTACCATTTCATAAGACCAAAGGCCAAAAATATTGTAACTGGCTGGAAGAAGCAATATCCTAACATAAAAAAAGTGGAAAAGAATTTTTTTGTTTCTATTCCTTCCCATAAAACTTCTGTCTAAAACAATTCATTTTAAATTCTCTTACCTTCAGTTTCATGGTTTCTTCTATGCTGTCCTTTATGTCTGGAAGAATGAATATATATCACTGAAGTGTTTCTTTAAAACAAACTTTTATGCTTATCAGCAGAAATCTGTGTTAGAATCAAATTTAAAATAAGATGCACACCAATTTTAAACTTGGTTTTTAAACTGGACAGCTGGGAAATTTTCTGTTTGGACTGCGTTATCTGTCTAATTGAACTGCTTTCTGAGCAATGCAGATTGTGGTGAAAGGTGCCATCTAGCAAGATGGCATTTCTAATTGACTCATCTGAACTGTAGCATTATTGCCATCTTTCATTTGATTGGGTCATCGTGAGTACATCATGATGCTTATGATCCTTAGGGAGGGTGGATCACCTTCCTAAATTTAGGATGTTATGAATTATGGGCTACAAAAGTGTCATTTACATACAACCAACCAACTGAATTTCTTCCTGACATGGTCTGTTACTACAAAGACATTAGAGATGCTATTTTAAGTCACATGTGCAAATTGCCTGGAGACTATAATCAGGTTGAATAATCAGGTGGCATGGCAAATTTGGACTGTTGTATGGTACATTGAGTCCACCGTCTTTGTTTTCAACTCTAATATTTTTTATTTACTAAGAAAATAAAATCTCCCTTCTCTTCACTTGCATTTAAATTCAGTTCGTCTAGAAAAGTGGGTATACAGTTGCACTGAACCCTTGTCAGTTATGTGCAAGCATCAGATATAGGATAAAACCTTGTAACTAGGGGCTCTTACAAGCATTATTATACTGCATCTGCTCTTATTTCAGAGCCTTGAATAAAGATAGAATGAAGTCTGTGTTGCTAATGGTTTGTGGCTCATTTGCTACTTCTCCCTTTCCAAAATATTGCTTGCATATTTTGTAGTCCATGATTATGCAGAAACAAAACCACAGATGTTTATATTACTGAGGTTTCCCTCTTCTAACTGCATACTCTCTTAAGCACGTCCTGTGAAAAATCCATGTCTTATCCATTCATTTCATAATCACGTCCAAGATCTTCTGGAAGCAGCATTTTATGGTCTTTTTGTGACTCTTCTCAATCTCTTTGCCTTCCATTCTTCATTTCTTTCTTTCCTTCATGTCTTCTTCTATCTCATTGGCATGTCGGACTGCTGGCAGCACTGTCAAAGCATCCATCCTCTTCTGTTGCTGTGCTTCAGATTCATTATACAATCACTGGAGTGATTATCCAGTGGCCTAACCTTGGTTTGATATTCCTCACAATGTCAAACTAGTCCCCAGTGGCACAGTCATACTAATGGTAGATACTTTGGAACAAAAAAGTTTTATTGTCATTCTCCAAAAACACAATATGAAGACATATGAAATTTGTTTTTGCCTTCCATCTAACCAACATATTTCTGGAGGGAAAGGGGTTTGGGAAGGGTAACTAATGGGAGTCTAATTCCTGAGGGTGGAATTAACATGGTCCAATGGTAGCAGTCTAAATCTGTAGCTGGCCTATACTAGTCATCCAGGCTTGTCAGTGTAGAGAAACAAGAACATCTAAGGGTGCTGCATGCCAGTTATCCTAAACAGCCATCTCAGAAGACAAGAGTCTCCATCTGAAAGACCATGCATCACTGACTATAAAGGGAACTAGCTTATAATTCTAGTTGCATCTGCAACCTTAAAACAATGTTCTGCTTCAAGAATCAGTGGAGGAAAGGCTAATTACTCCAGATATGGTCTATGTGTCTTGGGGGAAAAAAAAAGTAACAGGAAGGGATTTCAAGTTACAATGATAGTAAAAGGAAGCTTGCTTTATCAAATAATTTCGGAACTCATGGATCTCTTACTGAGTTAAGAAAGCATATTTTATCAATGTCTAGAAACTGCCTAGAGTGAGAATAATGATAGAGCAACTGCTATGCTGACAAGAGGCTGTTGCATTATTCAAAGTGCTTGAGATAATACTGAGTGTATTTAACCACACTTTTCTTGTAATTTATTGTTTGCTAAGGACATAGCCATGTACTCTTAAACATTTATATAAATATTGTTGGTCTGTATAAATATTGTTGTTCTTTCTCTTAAAGTGCTATTGTTCTCTTCAGTTTCAGAATAGTCTTGAAATACATTTTTCTTTCTCTAGCTTGAGCAGCATAGCTGAAAGACAGAAAGGAAGTAGAAGTGGGGGTGAAAGGACAAGCTTGTTGGTACCACAGCTACCTTCATCTGATGTTAAGATTGCAAGTGTGCAACATGCCTAATTTTTTGTAATACTGCCCATGATAATTATAAAGAAAATATCTTCTTTTTATGAGAATGAGGTTCCAAGCCCTTGCCATTTTTTTCAGTCTGAACAATTTCTACCCAGAATCATTCAAGTTACAAAGCTACATATTTCCTTGCTTTAAGCTGCTCACATCAATGTTCTCCACAACTGACCATAAAACTAACAATGGTGGGGCACCAGAAGATAATTATTTCTGCCTCTGTTCCTTTCTGGTAACATACCTTGAGCATCTTTATCTCCTTTCTACAGAAACATCCTGTCTGTGTAGTCCTAGACTGAAAGTGCAGAGGTATACTTTGACACGATTCAGTATTCTTCTTCGAACTTTTAAAGATGTAGTTTTCTCACTGCAGTTTGAGTCTCTTCAAAGTTCTTCTATATCCAGACAGTAAGTACAGTGATGTTGAAGTAATAATCCCATTGTTTCAAACTTCAGAGACACAAAACCTGAAGAAAGATTCAGATCACATATAGTATACTATAGGCCAAAGCATAAAAGCATGTTGTTCAACAGGTGTGTAGGAGTTTGAGGATCCATGATATATCAGTTATTGTGAGTGCCGACATACAGTGTTAACCTTTTGGGAACAAAGTGTGATCAAAGGTACTTGTGGTTTGCAGGGCTGAAAGCTACTTTTGTTAGATTAGATCTCGGTGGCTGATACACAGATATATGAACATATGCTATTTTGAGTGGAAAACAGAACAAAACATCTTACCAGTGTGTCGTAAATACATCTCATGTAGCTTTAGGTATCTACAATATCTAAACTTGAGCTAGTCAGGGTAGACTTCCTTTATAGTTAAAGGAAAGGAAAAGCCACTTTTAGGAATTTTTATTGACTTTAATATGTAAAAAGTCCACTCGAGAAGAAACTGTTCTTCTCTACTGTGTAAAAACACTGCCTAGATGACTAGATCAGATGTAGACACCTACAGTTTACATATATGTATTTAAGGTGAATTCCAGCAACAGTGTTGGAGCTGACTTCACCTGTGGCCAGCAAAGGTCTCAACTTATCTTATATTGGCTGACCACCTGATAGTAACTAAACACTGGAATTGTTTCTTAGTTAGTGACTGATGAGGAAATGGGCTGGATTTCACATTAACTCTTTGGTTATTTTTTGGTGCAGGAAACATTTAACAGTCCTTTTCTTTTTTTGTCTAGTTTGCAGTATGAACATGAGAAGACAGTCCTTGTTAAAAAATAACAAACCCAGCATGTATACAGCAAATTAACTTCCCAAGAATATTAGAAGGTAGAGATAAACTGAAAACTTAAGATGAATTCTGCACAGGGTGGAAAAATATCAGGACAAAAAATGTTGGAATTTACCAAAAATTCAGTATGTATTAATGGCCACAAAAGGAACCATTCTGTAAAAACCCCAGACTATAGTACTTCTAAATTTGTGCAGTAGGATAAAAAACCAAGCAGTATAGCATTCATTCAGTATTCAAGATCCACATCCAAAAAGTAACTTTACGTGCAAAACTTAACACCTTCTTATCTAACTATTAAACATGTGAAATGGAATTGAATGCACTAAGCTACACTCCCTTGGTGTTGATCAGAATGACGTACACTCCTATGCATGAGCTAAACTATGTTGTACACTGAGGGGACATTCTGATTACAGAAGTGGAAGTATCTCATGCCAGCACTATTCAGTTACATGATAGTTCTTTTCTTTTTTTTTTTTCTCTCTAGAAAGCTGAGGATTAGATTCTTACTAGACTTAAGGACACAAGTCTCTCACTCTGTAGTCACTGGTATAATCACTTAGCATTAGCAAAAGGCAGGAACCAGCAACCGCACTGAATGATAGAAATCATGCTTGCAATGATTTCTGTTAAATGTAATGTCAACCATGTAAGTATTCTTCTGGGATGTAAGTGTGGAGACACTTTGTTTATGAGTCTTAAATGTCTGTAGACAAGATAGGTGACTAAATTATTTGCTCTGAACTTCAGCATTTTCAGGCTTCAGAACTTCAGCTACAGGAGCACATCTGGCAGCAAAATGAAGATGCACTTTTGGACCTCACCTTTATCTCTGACAGTGCTTGCAAGAACTCTGTTTTATTATGTCTTATTCCAAGCTGATAAAGATAGGATCTTCATGTTGGACATCCAGATTCCTTTCTGTGAAGCTTGGCCCTGAGAGGCCCCACATTGCCTTTTGTACCAAACAAAAATGTAACATGCCAAAAGCTAACATTAACATAATACATGATACAGATACTTATAACCAACTCAACACTAACCATGCTAACACTGTGGGAAAGTAGTCATTCTTAAGAGCCCTCCAGAATTCCAGCCTTGCTGTAGCCTGGAGATGTTAAGCTGTGGTATACTGAGGCTGTGCGGTCCCACATGCTCTGAAGCTTTAAGGGTTAATTTATTTCATTTGTCCACTTATTTATCCACAAGTGGAGATGACTCTGGCATTCTTATTTTCAGTTTATGTTGAACAAATGTCAAGGGAAGACAATACATGCTTTGTAAGTGCCATTCCACAACTTATATGCTAAATATGGACTACAATCTGTTTTGCCATCAGTTTTTAGCAAGCACTTTAGTAATGATCACATCGTATTAGATAAGGTAAATGTGGACTCATACTTGCATATCTAAACTCATATTTCAAATCAAAGAAAGAAAATTCACGATCATTAAATCACAATCAGTGTTAAGCATCTATAAAAACAGATCAGATGTGCAATCACCTATTTAGTTTCTAGCTGAGCTACTGCTTGAAAATGAGTCTAGAACAAGTAAAATAGCCAGGTTTCTATTCTATTTTTTAAAAATGTAGAAATATATATATATGCTTTGAGAACATTTTTCCTCTGTCATCCACATGGATTCTTTCACCTCATTTCACTTGTATGTGGCCTTTACATTCTGTATTTATAACTATGAATAAACAATGTTTGTATTCTCAGGGTACAGCAAAGCATTTGCTAGCTCTTCTTTGGCAATAGTGGTAATTGTTTTCTGGTTAATGTCAGTTAATAGCACATGCCCCTCCATAAATAAAGAAATAGAAAGAGTTACATGCATGAAATAAAAACAAAATTTCCTCTCTATTTGAGCTTGCTCAGGTATTAATATTGATGCATAAGCCATATGTTCTATTTCATCCATACAAAAAGGAGAAGGTTTCTAAACATTCCTGGAGTCATCCAACAGCAACTTAGAAAATTGCACACATTTTCATATTATATCAGCATTTGGGCATCTAAATTATGCCTTCAGTTTCTCAGCTTTTCCTAGCTGAAGATGTGAATCTTGCTGTTTGCCTTTCCTTGTCATTGGATATCTTTGCACAGAAACAAGATCTGGTTGCCAGTCAGGATACCTATATCAATATAAGTAATTTTGCTGCATAGGTTAACATGGTAAGGATTTATACGTAGCAGCCAGTATCTGATGGCCTACAATGCTTGAAGTGCTTGAGAGTTATTTTTTTATTCTCTATCCATTTCCAGCTAGGTATGTGTAAGGACAGAGCGTTCAAGCAGGCTGTCCAGCATGTCTGGGAAGCTCAGTCCTTAATGGCAGTCTCCAGTATCATAATCAGCAGCCTTCTCCTGTTTTTCCTTTTTCAGGCTTCATAAGTTTTGATCTATTATCAAACTAGATATGCATATCTATCTGTCAATTAAATCATCATTTATAAGAGATGAGAGATCGATACCAAATAAAAGATACAAACTCACAGACAAAGATGAAACATCAGTCAAAACCTGAAATCATACTGAAAGCCCAAATTGTTAAAAAATCAAAATACAGAATCAAAATACAGCCCCACCAAACCAAACAAAAACAGTGATGCAAAGTAATAAGAAGTAATATTATTTTCTTGTTTACATTCAGTTTTACAGCACATAGGGCTTCAAGTTTTATTCTGCATCCAGGAAGATTAAAAGTTTTAAAAAAGAAAGTTGAACTATCATATGATTGAAGAGGGACCTAAAAAAACTCCCACAAAAATTGTCTGTATTTGGTGAGACATGGAATCAAATAATGAGGTAACACACTATACAAATGTCAAATTCAGCTCTACTTAGCAGCAATTCATAATTGGAGAACAGCTAATTCTCAAAACCACAGACTGAGAGCACGGTGAGTTCAGAGAAAAGACATAAGTAAGCTCATACAGCCACTTCCACACATTTCAAGGAAGTAGGTAAACCAGAGATTATTATGTAAATGAAGATGCAAGAACAAGGAAAGTAAATCTTAAAATTCCCTTAAAAATGTGGGAAATTAAAAAATATATTTGAAAATTTAATGTTGAAAACCCTGAAAAGTACAGAATTGTTCATACTAAAAAATTCAAGGATTTCAAAATAAACAAGATGAAGATACCAGGAAGGCAGTGGCATCAACAAAAAAGGCTAAAGGTGTTGAGACAGTAGGTGCTTTTTGTAGATGTAAGGAAAGATGACAAAAATAACAGGACTGTAATAGATAATTCTGTTTACCGACTTTTAAGGTCAGGAGCTTGTTTTTAACCTCCAAGCTTGCAATGAATGTAGCACTTATTTGTTCTGCAGAAGATTTGTTATAAAACAATGGGGAAGCAGATGCGGGTTTTGAACTCAAGCAGAATATCAAGGCAGAATGTCAGGAAAATAGGCTGTTTGTAAAGGTCAAAACATTTGAATTAACAAGACAAAAATATGTTTAGCTGTTTGAATATTAACATCATTTATAGAAATTTATATCTATTTATAAATTTGAAAGGAAAAAACCCACCATTAGTACTTTCTAGAGTATAATGACATTAAAGCCAACCCTATCATAATGTAATGTCTGGTGTCTTTAAATCTAAACATATACACCCATATGCACATAGATAATTTCCTGAACAGACTATACTTTGGGATTTGGTTTCCATAAAGCTACAGCATGGCCATTTGAAAAAATTCCATCCACGTATCATCTTTGTTCCAGAGAAGAACAGTAGAGATTCATGTCCTAGTGTATGTAAAAGACTAAGTTTGTTGTTAATTTTAATTGTATATATTTGTGTTAGAGACCTGTAAATGCTGCCATTCTGGATCATTTGGCACATCTAGCCCAGTGTATTTGCCTTCAATAGCTGACAACAGATGTTGTTACATCTTGTAACAGATGTTGTATTTCCTGTATATTAAAGTACAAGTGGTGCTGAGGAAATCATCGAAACAGAAAGAGAAGGTGGAATCCACCATTCCCACAGATCATTTCTGGAGATCCACAGGTCTGGATAACAGCATATGCCAAGAAAACTACTTAGCTTTCTGTTGTGGATCTCTTTACAACAGACTCTGTAGCTCAGTTCTGGCCTGACATTCTCATCTTGGTATCCTATCTGATCATCTCTGCTGTTTTCGTTTTGTTGTCCCATAGTGTGGGATTTTTGATAGGATCATCGTATCTCATTGTTTTACCACATTCTAACCAGAAGCAAGGATTTACAAATGTAATGAAACTCATTGGAGAATCTGGGTTAATTAATTTATCGACCTACTGCTGAGGTTAGAATTTTTGGGCTGGGTTTTTTGGTGTTTCGGTTTTTGTTGGGGTTTTTTTTGCTTTCATATGTAAAAAGACAAATAATTAAATGCTGGGGGTTTTTTTAAAGAATCTGTAATTAAGTGGGAAATTTCTAGAAGACAGATTTCAACGGAGTTTTCCAAAGAGCTGTCTCCTTATTCCTCCTCTCTCCCCAAATCAGCATATTGGAAGTATACATTTGTTCTGTAGTAATGAGAAGTTAATTTACAGTTTCTTCACTCCTTATTTGGAGAAATCCGTATGAAGAGAGGAAACTATTTTTGGTCTAGGAACATATGGAAAGAAATGGGAGAACTCACATCTCACATTAACCACGGTCTTCTAAATCAGAATAAAGACAAAGATATTAAAGATGAACTAACTGAACATCTTTGTATCTTTTGAAAGTATAGCTAAGTATCATCATGTTTCTCCCATTGTTCTCTGTAGTTCTTATTATTGTGATTACATCTACAATGTTCTTATTCTCTTCTATTGCCTACAGAAGTTGATTCCTCAGTTTGGTAGAGCATAAGGACTTGGGTTGTAATTCACTTTATATTGTCAATATCAGTTTGACTACACCCTTTTCTGCATTCTGCAAGGAATTTGTTTTTATCTTCAGTCTTGCATTTGTTGGATCAAGTTGCTAGCTACCATAAGGTGTCAAAAGTCTACTAAATTTATGCTATTGATAAATCTGTCCCATGGTTACTGGCCAGAAAAAGCTATTGAGAAGAGTCAGTGTTATATTAAATATTTTGCTTAGTACTGGGCTGTGGAAAAAGATAGAGTAGTGCAACTTTTTTTGGTAAAGCAGTATCTTAAAATGGTTTAGATTACAAAATGGAAAAAAAAATCAATCATTTGTACATATTGTACAAACTCATTATTTCAAACTGCTTATGCTTCTTATTCACGAGAGTTTGAGCCTGCAGTTCTCAGTTCAGAGGTCCTAAAAAACTTCCTCACAGTGATAAAAAGTAAACCTTTTTGCAGTTGCCACAATGGCATAGGTACATTTCAAAACTCAAATATATTCAGTTCATCCTACACAAAACACAAGAGTTTAAGTTCAGATTACTTTTGGCTGTTAATATCGCTTGTCTGCTCACCGGATAAACTTACTGGAGGAAGCTGAATGGTGTAACTGACCATAGCTGAAATCGTTTTGTTAAAATAAGGGTATGGATAATGTTCCGTGCTGCATTCATCAGAGAAAATTGAGACAATCTCTAAAGAAATATTCAGCTTTCTAACCACAATTATCACTGCAGATTTCTTGTCATCAATATCGTTTTATCAATAGCATATGCATACGGGCATTGTGAAAATAAATTTGTATATTTTTCATGATGACATTGCATCAAAACATCATTTTCAGTCTTCGAGACTGAAAGACACAATAAGATATGCTGATCATATCAGTGTGCAAATACAGCTATATGATAAATATTCTAATGACATTTCTGAACTTTGTAATAACAAAGTAAGATGCCGTGGTCAAAATGTTGTGCTTGGATTTCTGATTTATTTTTATTTGGGCACACAGGGAGGCAATGAGTGTATTTACACCCCAGCGTGAGCAATCAGGAGCAGGATGCTTAGCATCTTGCAAGTTACTGGTGCTCAGCACTTCTGAAAAAAAAAAAAAAAGAAGAAAAAATGCTTTGCAAGTCTGTCCACAGGGTACTACAATGCAGCGTGATGCTACGATACCTAAAGTAGCTGTTAGTGAGCTTAGTTTGTGTGCCAGAAACAGTATTACCATGTTCATTATGCTTGGGCTAATTATAGGGCTGAAAAGTCTTTTTAAGGGAAAAACCTAGAGTATGATGCAGATGGAAGGAGAGAAGATGAAGGAATAAAATAAAATGAGAAAATATTTTGAGGATGAGTAGAGAAAGTTTATATTTGAGACTTTTCTTGTAAATTTTTTCACTGAAACGCTTTTTATCTTACAAGGTGGAAGAAGTTTTGCTCATTTTGATTCATGGTTTTTAAAAAAAAAAGAGGAGGCCAGAATATTTTTTGACAATTAGCATTTGATCAGAGCTGAAAATATAGAATATAATATCATTTGCTCATGTAGGGAAATAGTGCAGCTGAGCTCAAATGTAGCTTTACCATTGCTCCAAAAGGAACATGACTAAGCTTAATTAATACATAATTCTACAAAACGTTTTTTTTAAAGGTATATCTAACAGTCATAACCGTTATGTGTCTTAATGATTACAGTAATTTTGTAGAGAAGGATGAGAAAATTCTTTCTCTTCTTAAAAATTCTATTTTTACCTCTGCATTTGTCTTGTATTTGTTCCATTTAAATCACAATGTTAGGTTAAAGTATTTAAAATTGTTTGGCACATCAGCCAAATTATTTAGCACATTTTTAATTTTCAGTGTATCATTCCATGACAAAAACGGCAGATTTCTTCGCTGTCTGATGTGTACAGTTTTTTTCATTTTAATAATTCCGAGTGATCATAGTCTACTTACTGAACTTAACACTATTGTCAGATTTTTTTTTCATGTTAAAATGACCAAACTAACTGAAACTGCAACAGCTCATTCATTTTCTTTCTACATGCACACATGTATAATTATTGATTATTATTGGCTTCAATTTTTAACTTGCTAGTTAAGATTAACAGTTATAACACAATGTTGTGCAAGTCTCTAACTTTATTCATGTGCTTTCTTTCATTTAAGGAAATTCATCACTTGAAATATATCTAGTTAAATTTTACTAAATAAAAAGATGAGGGTAGCAAATGTAATTGGTTGCATAAAAGTTTGGGGTTTTTTTTAATCTTAAGGTAGTGGCTTCTGACTGTTGAACTATATGAAACTATGCTGTTGGTTTATGTCTCTGAAGAAGTAAGCAGCTTTTACAAATCAAACTCAGCTCTGTCCCTTTTAACAGCTCTGTTGATGATGAAAATAAAATTGGGAAAAATGCACCACAACCTCTCACAGACACTCTTTTTTTTCAGATTTAACGAATAAGGATTATATCAAACAGATCTTGTTAATCAATAGAGTAGATATGGCACGGATTATATGCAAGGAGCAGATCCACTGAATAAGCAGAGTCTGTTTCTACAGTCATACTTCACACTATAAAACAGGTTGGTCAAATTCAGTCCTACTGTGAGAAGAAGAACTCCCTAAGTGTCAGTGGAGTTTTGCTTTCTTCCACTAAAACAAACTTTGAGGTCCCTCATTGTCTTTGAAGGCATGCATAACATATTAAAAAGCAAAATTTTAAGCCTATGTTAAAAAGATACAATTTGCCATAGAATTTGAAGGGGTGTCTTAAAGCAAACCAGTTAACAGTATGTTTGAATAAATCAAATTATCTTTCAAATTAATTAAGTCCTATTATAGCATTTAATAAAAAGATCTCTTTCCTCTGAATATGGAAGTTGTGATTTCTGAATTTTTAATTTTCAAATAATATTTGTTGGATCTTTCAACACAGCATTTGCTCATGGCATTATTATATCTGTATTTTCATTCACTCAGTACTTTCATATCTATAATTGTTCCTATACTTTCCTATTTTCAGATAAATTATGAGATTAAAAAAATGTGGGTTTATTTTGTTCTGAAAAACCAATAAGATCCAGATTCAACTTTTTTCATATTTACTCTGCTAATAAACACCATATGTAAAGGGCGTGAAAGTGACTTGTATCTGAAAGCTTGCGGAACGTGACATTTGTTTTGCTGTAGTTCAATATTTTAAGTTCCACGCTACAATTTGGCACAGCTCTTGAGCACACATACTATATTCAGTTAAGATGAATCTCTGTTCATGAAGGAATCTGGACTAGCTTCAGAGCAGCTGACTGCAGACTGTACTTGCAAAAATGTAACTGAGCTACAACAGTGATGTGCACAACTGGAGAAGGGTTTGTTGACAAAAAGGTGATAGAATTTGCCTAACTGTAGTTGAAAACACGTTTTTATTTGCTTCTGATACATACGCATCTATCCGCACAAGTAGAGTGCATGTCTAAAATACCTGTCACAAACGGTGGTCAAACTCATTAATCAAAGGTGCTGACACAGAACCATTTTTTCTCCTTTTTCCCCACTCTGCTGCTGGAACGTTAGCTGACCAGATAGCTCTTGTCCAAGCCTCCATCTCTGGCAGGCATTGAATTATCTTTTCTACTGAAGCAATATGAATCAGAGAAAAGGGGACATGGGGAATGGTGAGGTGTGCGTTGTCAGCGCAGTGACAGCATCTAGTCCAGTATCTCACTTCTAAACCTCTCAGTGGTTTCCCTGCCACTTTGAGTAGGAGGAAAGAAGAGGAGGCAAGGAACAGTCATAGAATTAGGCAAAAAGGTGTCTACTCTGCGCTTACTGAGGGCTGTGGGCTAGTTGAGAATACCTGCCAAGGAGCAGAGCACTCCTCAAGTCAGGTGAACTGACTGATACTGAGAACTTGCTGTTAGTAACATCTAGTGAAAATCACCATTAGAATAATGAAAAAATTTTTAGTTTAATGCCTGAAGCCATCTAAAATGGGAGTTAAGCAATTCAGACGAATTTCCTCTTATGAAAGGCCCCATCATCCTTCTCTTCTAGAACCAGTGTATTCAGCCGAGCTTGCAACAGTCATAAATTCTCACAACTGCTGACCTGACAAAGGATATTCAGCTACGTGCACACTGATGTCACCAAGAACCATTAGTCTCACTGACACAAAGCTACTGAGAAATCTAAAATTTTGGCAAATATTCTACAATAGACTAGGGCAAGATGAATGCTTATGGCATCACTACCATTTTTCACTGGTGTATACATGCATCCACACGTATGTTTATTTTAGTATAGTATTTTAAGCACAGTCCCACAGTGAAGGGTAGAGTCACTGTGGTCTTCAATATACACGTATGAACAGCCATCCACTTGAATTTACTGAGCAACTTTTCTCACTAACAAGAGAGAGTGCTGTTTAAGAGTCTGCATGCAGCTAGCCCAGCTGCGCAGATGATGTTGAAAAGAATGAAATTACTATATTTTGCTGTGATAAATAAAGGTGGTTGAGCTAAAGCTCCATTAAAAGGAGAGGAAATAAGTAACTGAAGTTTGTTCCTACCTTGACCAATATCTTAAAATCATTTAAAATGAGAATACAGCTGTATGTATATCCTTTTCATCTATATCCTTCTCACAGTTTCTCACCTCAGAAGAAGGGACGGTTGCATCACAGGGCTTTGTAGAACCTGAGGATGGCGCTGGAGAGGACAAGAAGGACCGAGTGTTTGCAGAAGTGCAAAATAAGGGCAGGGGGTGACAGGATGGAGATCACACAGCTCTCAGAGGCTGGAGACGGCTTCATTCTCCCCTGGGATGGGGACACCCTGGGTCCACCCAGCTCCAGATGCATCCCTGAGCAGGGGTTGTCAAAGGATGTCTCAGATGTGTAACAGTCATTGCCTGTAGAGAGGCAGACAATAAGTGGAAGTGTAACGTTTATGACTGCACATCGTCCGTGAACAGATGTTTCTCAAGTCATCTCGGTCCATTGTGCAGCCCAAATATTCAGGCCTCTGGCAGGACAGCAGGGTTTTGTTTGGTCAACAAAGTTACCAAACGCTTCCAAAAACATTAGCATCAGCTCCTCTGAGGCATGACTTTGGTCCTGGTGCCACGGTGGTGCCTTACTCATTGACTAATTTCAGGGTCAAAGGCCACCACCGGAGCAGGGGTCTCAGAAGAAGACCTGAAGTACAATTTAACATTAGTCCTGCAGATTCAGGGGACAGCCAGAGGTGTAAAATTCTTAAATACAAATATCAAGAGTTTATAGATATTATTCTGAAGGATATCTATAATAATATCTACAGGTGTTATTGTAACATTCAAAAGGTCCCACTGTGCCTTGGTATTCAGCTGTTGCTCTCACATGAACATATAAAGTCTCGAATCCCCAGGTTTTTCACCACTCATAATTTTCTCTTCATTACACAATAATTCCCTCTTCCATACTAATTCTCTCTCTCCCTTAGTCTATTAATCATCATATTTCCACATCTCTACAGTACCTACGTTGTCCCAGTCCTTCCATCTACCATTTTCATCCTTTTCCACTCCTTCATTGTTCATCTTCACTCTCTAATTAATTCAGGAGATGGGTAGCTGTACGAAGCATTTGTGTTAGCTAACTCAGGTACAGGAATCCCTAAAAGATAACCATGTCTCTATAACCACATGTATTTCAGTAATTGTTCTTGGACATCTGTGAAGGTATATGACATAATTTCATGCATTAATGCACCAGGATTCATTCCTATACAACAGTAGAAAAACTATCCCATGGAGTGTGGAGAGGGGATTTTGGGGAAGGGTACAACAGCCATTTTGCTGTCTCTTTCCTGGCATATTCTTTTATTCAGCCTCACTAAAGCACTGCGAGGCTTGAAACCATGCTCTTAGTCATTTTGAATGTTCACAAAGCAGAAAAAAAAGTACATGCTTTTTGCATGGATGCAAAGGGAACAGAAGGCAAGAATTACACCTACTGGTACCTAGAAAGGCTAAAGTATGTAGTGGTTTCTTGGACATTTGTAAAAACAGTGTCAGAGCACAACTTCATCCTGGGGAGATCCTGTCCCTATCGCTCTGAAGTTTTTCTTCCCCCTTTTTCCAGAGCCTCTTCTTTAGCATCGTTTTCTTACTTTCCAAATCCCTTCTTTTTAAAGACCACTCTTACACCTGTGCTTCCCCCCCCCCCATGTTTTTCACATCTGATTTGCTCAGAAATACATCCTGTGGCTTCTCCTGTTTTCCAGCTGTTCAGTGCTCTTCACGCTACCTCCCTCTAGACTGCATATTTAAGAGAGCACAGGGAAGATACTTAGGAACCGAGAAAAGGAAAGGCAGTGAACGGCTTGAAACAGTAAGCAGTGAGAGTTTCAACAGCCAAGAAAGTAAAACTGTGAGAGGGAGGACAGAACAGTTGAAGATGAAGCAGCTTATCTTCAGCCCTTCTTTTCCCAGCAACACATTCACTTCCTATAGCCGAGTCTGGATGGCGCGAACGGTAACACCTCTCCAGATTATTTCAGAGTAGCCCAACATCCTAAACAAGGAGGAGTATTTCCAGCTTCTTATTAGCATTCTCAAGAAACCTAAGGCACATCTTGCAGCAAAACCTGGCTCCGTAAAAATCACAGAAGTAGACGCTTTTGGCCAGCTTAGAGGGAGGGGTAAGAGTCCTCCCCCCTGTACCCAGCACTCCAGAGCGTGCAAATCTTGAGCCGCAGAGGAGGACAGAGGTAAAACACTGCTGCAAATGGAACAATCTCCCGTTATAAACGTCCCTTCTTTCCATGCTGCTTCAGCTGTTAAATTTTCATCTCTCCGCAGATGCTGAAAAATACCCACAAATTAGAGACTTCCATACCTCAAATGAAGCTAACATATAAAGGGGAACGTTTTCACAAGTGAAATGAATAGGTAGAGTCTGCGCAAACACTGATCTCCAGATAGGATAACATCATAAACACTGGGAAATAAAATTAATGGTTGAATGGTAACAGTACTGAACTCCCAAGAATAATAATCAGATATAGATGTTTAACTGCCTGTGACTGAGGACTCCTGTATCTTGTTATAACTCACCTCCCTACAGAGTACATGCCTCCTTCTAAATATAAATATTTGAAATTATGATTCATGTGTACTTGAGTATGATAAAATGTGCAGGAATTAAAGGCTTGATTCTAAAAAAATGGTATGACTGGAAAGTGTATTTTAATCCTAAAAACAGAGAAGGCTCTTTACACCATTTTTGTTTGCCGTTTTGTCAATTTTATTTAGTGTTCTTGAAACTATAACTGGAACAGTAAGAATTAGCTCTGAAAAATCAGTAATTCCAAAATGTTTTTACTTTAGACAAGTTTCTTTTTTTTAATTTTAATTTTAACTGGCTCCTGCATTAGCAGTGATAGGTAAATATAAAAAGGTATTTGGGGGATTTGTCATCCTGTTTTCTTCCTTGGCTGAAATCTACTAAATCTGCCGCCTCTGCTACAGACAAACAGTTTGTAAAGTTTTGAAATAATAATGCAAATTAAAAAAAAAGGAGAATTTTTAAAGTTGGGAGTAAAATACCAAACTGGAGCACCTCCTGTTGGTCTGTCACTATTTGGTTATTTTTTGAGAGACAAATGACCCTAAAATCACCAAAAAGAATGTTGCAAACTGTTGTTTTTTTTTTTAAATAACCCTCACTCTCTTTAGTTTAGGAACTGCAAATGGACAAGGAGCTGGAATTGCTACTGTATGTCTCATTAGATAATGACGTTTGTTTAACAAACTTATAAAAGTTTTAGTTTTACTTCAGGTAATGGTTTTTTTTTTTCCTTTTCTTTTTAGGGGCAGCTTGCTAAATTAGCTGTTTCCTAAGATTTCTTAGTAGTGTGTATTATATAATATACACATTAGCTGTGACCTTGAGTCATGTATAAAAGATACTGATTTATTCCATATTCTTTATACCGATTAAAACAGAGAAAACTGGACTAAGTTAAAAGCGTCAGCCTTGGCTTTGAAAGGGCTAACTTCTGGTCCTTATTATGTCAGATTCTTCATCTGTTACATGGGAATAGTAATTGCCATGTCACACTGTGTTGTGAAGGTAAACATTATGATATATGTGATGTACTCAGCTACTGTAGCAAAGGAAAATAAGATGGGCAGCACTCCATAAAGGACAGACAGATGAGTTAGTGCATGTTAAAGGAGAGTGACCTTAGGGCCGTAATTTCTGAGTATTTTCTGCAAGATACGGAACCGTATTTACTGTTTAACACACTTCCACTTTAAGGGAATTCACAGTTGTGTCAGTTTTCCTTTTAGGAAACCCATTTGCATTCAGTGGATTCTACTCCAAAGCTACATTCAAAGAAAGTGATCTGTAGAACCCACTGGAGCTATGAAACACAAAATACAGTGACATGCGTGCTCGTGGATGACGCCCAGGGGCTTTATGAAGACCATTCCACTGATTTCAGTGGGAGCCAGATTGGATCCTATGGGCATAACCATTTGGATCAGTGAAACAATGCGTTTCATTTGCTTCATCAATGGCACGTTTCTTCTAGGTGTGGTGAGAGGAACAGACATCTAGGTCCTGAATCCAGTATTTCCGCTCTGTTGCAAATGAATAAAATCACTGAAAAAAATTCTGTCTTGTATTCTTTCTCGCTTAGGCTTTTGTTGGCCTTTTTCAGCCAATGGACAGTTTGGTATAATGTGACGTTCCTTTCCCTATCACTTCATTTACTCTAGGTTCTGAGGAGATGAGATACTTGCCCAGCTTTGCAAAAGCGATTTAGAATCTTTGGACATAGGAGAAGGATTAAAATCTTACCTGTTCCATCAGCAGGACTATTACCACCAACTTTGGTAAGGCCTGGAGTTCATCCAAAGCAGTAAAACCAAAAATATGCTTATATTTGCATCTTATTAATTACCTTTTGTTGGCCTTTTTACCAGAAGGTACAGGAGAACAGAAAAAAAAAAAAAAGGCAGAAAGAAAAAAAAGGAAAAATAAAAAAATGAAGGGGTTGGGGGGGTGAATAGGGTTAAGGAGAGGGAAAGGAGCCTCAGCTGCAAGGAAGAGCAATTTCAACATTACTAAAGCACAGTACAACTACAACTACATTTTGTATTACTGTGGTTTTAAAAAGCAGCTATGGTTTATCAGTTGAAATGGTCCTTTATTAAAGATTGTATTGTAAAACAAATTTTTGCGTATATCAGTAAATATATACCTAAAAGCCAAAAAAGCACCCCCAAACTAAAGGGTGTGGATAAAACCAACTCACAGTCAACTTCTGTGACATTTGGCATCACATATAAGTGCTAAAAAAAAAAAATACTCTCTGGTTTATTCCTTTCTGAAGGCTCAAATACAGCAAAGCTGCCTAAAAGATAATGTTGTAGCTTTAATGGAATTATGAGCTTAGGAATGACTAGTGTCCTATTCCGAAACACTACAAAACAAGACAAACTGAGAACTGGCATACTTTTTCTGCTATATACCCAAGGTAACTAGAATAACTGATAAATACAAACCCCCTGTTGCCCGCAGAAATCCTTGGAGTGATACGACAACAAACAAAACCTCGAAGTGCTTTGGAAGTGGCAAATTCAGGTTACACTTTTACTGGTCTTTTTATTTGGAAGACAAAGTGTTTTCTCCATTTATAATAACACGAGGAACTGTAGAAACGTCGACCTGTAAAATATCACCGTTGTGCAAAGTACACATAACTAAAGGCACTTTCACACTTTAAAATACAGACTAAATTAAGCCTTTGGAAAAGAAGCATCTATCTCACGGAAAAGTATGTTGACCTCCAACTATATCATTTTCTCTCCAACCGCTCCAAGTCCAGAAAACTGCGGCGAAAGCGACGATGACACAGGGCCACTGGAAAACCTCGTCATTTTTTTCGCCCACGTCCCTTAAACACTTCTCCCC
>NW_010973220.1:4063727-4085979 GCF_000737465.1 Haliaeetus leucocephalus
TTTTTTTTTTTTTTTTTTTTTTTTTTTTTTTTTTTTTTGCAGTATCGACACGTGCAGCAGGAAATAATGAAGCTTTCTGTGGATGTTGCAGTAGTGTGTTTGTGGAGGAAGTTACTTTTTACGGAAAACGGTGAGTTGGTTTTTTATAGTGATTTGTTTTTAAAAATGTAGAGACAGAATCAGTGCTTTTGAGGCTGAGCCTGAGACTTTGGTTAGGAGCACTAAATTCCAAAGAGTTCCTTGGGATTGGAGGCACGTGTAGCAGTCCACAATTTCACGCATTTAGAGGAGAATAATGCGTGTTTTTCAAGCGCTCGTTTGTCCAACTAAAGCAGCTGGACAGGGAGAGTGTCTTAAAAATGTTTAAATTTGATATCTGGGATTTTATTTTTTTTTCTTCCTTTGAGCCAAGCCTCTTTTTCAGTCTTAACAAAAGTTACAGTTTTCTTGTAGTTTTGAAGTATTACATTAAGCTTGCTATAAACCTCAGGCGAGAGAGACTTTCCGTGATCCTTCAAGTCCGTATTCCTGTTAAAGAAGGAATAAAATGTACTTTCAAATTTTGAACATAGCGCTGTCCTGCTTTACTAAACCTTGGGCCTGTAATAAGTACCTGTAATTTGGTTGTGGTAGTATATTTTACAGCCATCGTTGGAACCTGCTTTTTGTTGCTAGGTAGGCCAATCTAAATGCAATTGTAGGAATTGTATTTTGAGGCAGCAGCGTGTCTGTGGCAGTAGCAGCAAATGTTCTGACCTGCCAGCAAAGCGAGTAACTGGAAAACTTAAGAGAGCACCTGGCATGTCATAAGGTGCTTTCTGGACTTCAGAAAGCTGATGGTATGATCTGTTCAGTATACTTTTAAAATTCCTAATCATGTAGAATTGGGCATAAACTTTGTTGAAATACTTAATTGGCCTTTATCCTTTTTTCTACTGAGGAGAGGCGGTGGGAGTTCTTACCCTATTTCAGATTGGTCTTTGAAAACTATCAGTTATTTTTATCTCCACAAGTTGTGATGGTGTTCTGAGAAAGGCAGTTGACTCACTCTCACAATTGGGCTCTTCTACTGTCAATCAGCATTGATTTTGATGCTCCTAGTACTGCATATGAGAGCCCTGGATTGGGCTAATGCACTGCTTCAGCTTACTCTGAAGGAGGTCTTTAGCCCAGAAACACAGTGTGAATGTTTGTTCCAAAGCTTGGTTGTCAAAGGTGTGCAATTCAAAACTTGATCAAATACTCACTTTGTTCTTTTCTTTCAGCAGGTACAAGGTAGACAACATATCTTGAATTACTAAAAACGCTGGTTGCGTCAGAGTAATGTCAAAGTGCTTACAGTGCAGGTAGTGATATATAGAACCTACTGCAGTGAAGGCACTTGTAGCATTATGTTGACAACTGCCTCAGGAGATCTTGCAGGACTTCAGAGATTGGCAAGGTACAGTGTGGTGGTGTCAAGTGCTTTTTGTACTAAGGTGCATCTAGTGCAGATAGTGAAGTAGATTAGCATCTACTGCCCTAAGTGCTCCTTCTGGCATAAGAAGTTAATGTCTTCATCCAGTCACTCAGGTTAAGACTGTAGATGTTCCAGTAGTTTTCTGCTTTGCAGTCTTCTGTTAGTTTTGCATAGTTGCACTACAAGAAGAGTGTAGTTGTGCAAATCTATGCAAAACTGATGGTGGCCTGTTATAATCTACATCAAGGAGTTTGAATGCTTTCTGCTGGTTATGGGATATTTTGTGGCCTTCCTTGTTGTAACAGCAGTCTAGTGAATGACAGCTCCTGTAGCACTAAAGTGCTTATAGTGCAGGTAGTGTTTACTAATCTACTGCATTATAAGCACTTAAAGTACTGCTAGCTGTAGAACTACATATTCAACATGCCTTACAATTTATTTGTTGTTTAATTGAACACTGTTCTCTGGTTAGTTTTGCAGGTTTGCATCCAGCTGTATGATACTCTGCTGTGCAAATCCATGCAAAACTGACTGTGGCAGTGACAAGTCAGTCAGTGAGTGTGGAAAAATTGTACCCCTTTCTACACAGGTTGGGATCAGTTGCAATGCTGTGTGTGTCTGTGGTATTGCACTTGTCCCGGCCTGTTGAGGTTGGTGGGGATAGAGGCTGAAACACCTTCGTAGCTTTAAGGAATTTCTCCTTCACTGATCCAGGAAACTTAAGATTTTTTTTTTTTTTTAAGTTTCTTCTTGAAAAAATGTCATGTAATTTTCTATGTAACCAGACTTTTCATTTTCTGTATCTGGCTTCTTGTTTGTATGTACTGGATTTGTTGCTGACTACATGTATTTACTGAAATCCTTGAGTGTGGATTTTTTTTTTAAGGCTATTATTAGCTTTCTATTAAACTGAGGTGGATACTTGTTTACAGTTTCTTCATGAATTTGTTGGGAAGAAGTGGATCTTAGGTATCAGAAAATCTGGATGAAAGTTCTAACTTGTTCAATGTAAACTTGCTTCTCAAATTCAAATTACCTGAAGGAGTCAGCAGCTTTCTTCTGTAATGGTTTTCATTATATTGAAACTCTGTATGTTCTAATTGGTAATAGAGTGTATTTTTAGCCTTAGTTCTTCCATCCAGAATTTGTCAAATTCAGGAGTACTAAGTGAGGTTACAGGCAGGGCTTTAATCATTCCTCAGCTATGGAATCTTTAATACTAGTTAGGTGCCCACTTGTGGAGTATCTGCATTCATGGTGAGTGTAACAGCGGTCAACTCGTAACCTTTGGAGTGAATCACTTAGCATGTGATGCATAGCAATGAAGTAAAGCATCTCTTGAGCTACCTGAAGAGCTTATCTGGGGGAAAACTCATCCATATAACTGCTTCAAAAAAGCTGAGATTTGTTGGGGGAGATGTGGTAACTGGCTCCGCAAGGAAGTGTCAGTGTAAAAATCCGTAAGTGGAGCGTTCGGCACATCTCATTTTTTAAATGAGCTGCGTGTTAGTAAACTACACTTGTAGCTCAAATGTTAATGGTTTTATTTCCTAAAACGGGCTTCCGGAGGACTAATGCTGTAAATTCAGAGTACTCAATTTGTCATTTATAGCTGCCAGACTCTATGTAGTAATAATCTAAAGTTCCTTTGTGGTAGGAAAATTAAGAATATTTGGGTCAATGCTGCCCTTGCTGTTCTTACTTCAAATTAAAACAGAATACTAAGCTAAATGGGTCGTTGTTCCTAAGAGTGTTGGGACACTGTTTTCCAGAGTCAGTGTATATCGCATTGCTGCCTCAGAACATTGCTCTGTCCTCTGGCAGGATGTTGAAAATTCTTAGAAGGCTTTGACATCTCTGAAGTTTCACTTTTCTGAAGTAGCCAAGCCAACTTAGGCTTTTACTACGTGCTGCTCAATTTCTGCCCCTTTTTGTATCCCTATTTCTTCAGAACGTATTGCTCAGATAGGTTTCTTACCCAAAATACTCTTTTCCCAAGCTTAAAATTTTCTCTTTAGTCTTGCTGATTAGAGGAAACTTGTGTCAGTGAAGTCAGCAGATGAAGACGTGTGTCTCGTCCCGATTTCTGTACGATAAGTTTCTGCAGTAATCTGCTGGCAATGGCGGGTTTAACTCCTTTTTGAGTGTAAAAGCAATATTCTTAAAAGTTGAAATGCAGGAGGCATTTTAATATGTGATCATGTTTATACTGCCATGTAAGCATCACATTTTGAAATGCCTGAAGATGTATATTGCAGTTAGACAGTGAAGCTTGTTAAAACTGAGCGCTTGCAGAAGCAGTTTTTATGCCCATGGACCCTTAAATTGTCCATCAGATATGTTGAAGTGTACCTAGTTTTAATACTTTTGTGTGGAAACAAATTATGTGACATTTGTTAGTGTTTCCATCATTTAATCTTTTAATTTTCCCGGACTCCAAAAAATACTTCGTGGTGCAAGTCTGTGGGGAATAGTTTTGGAACTGTCATACAGCATTTCAAATGACATGGTAAGCTATGCTTTAGTCAAGGGGCACTTGCAACAATGCCTGCGTAAACTGTAATATCGGTCCTATTTGCATGCTTTCAATACAACTTTGGCTTATTAATTATATAACTTGCATTACCAAAATTTCAAGTTAATTACGCACGCTCTTTTTTGAAAGTAGCTGTAATACTTCTATGTTGTGTCAGCTCGTTCTAATGTATCACGAGTATGTAATAAGTGAATATAGTCTTGCTTTGTACATCAAGTTCTGTGTAAATTACTTTTAATAGTCACTTTGGTATCTCCTAAGAAATGATTGGTAATCCCGTGCATGTTAGTTTCAGTGTAGCTGAGACATTGAACTCTAGGTGATGGAAGACGGTAGGGAGAGAAGTAATGCTGCTAAATTCAGCTGGTTTTACTGAAATAAGCTGAGCCTTGTCGCTGTTTCTGTAGAAGGTTGAGTGGAGTGGTTAGGTAGCTGAAACAAGTGCCAGTTTAAAAATACTGCAGAAATACCAAGAAGTGTTTTCCGCAGGTGTGTTCAGCTGAGTCTGTTAAAACACTGTCATGTGGATGAGAAGCTTATTTCTTTCTACTGGCTTTGATACAGGTAATAATTTTTCAAGTGAACTGCTATGAATTGGTCTGAGCCATATGAACTTCTGTGAGCCTAGCACTTATGAAGAAAAGCCTGCATGGATTTTTAGGAATTGTCTAAAAATTTTTTTTTTTCCTCCACGTGTGTTATGCAGGAAGAGCATAACTTAGTCTTGTCTTTCTAAACAAAAAGCAAGAAATTCCAAGCAGTATTAATACTTGCCTGAAGTTCTAGTATAGCACAGTTGGCCTTATAAGGAAAACCTTGTCTGTTAACCATAGAAAACTTCTCTCTCTACACTCTTAGTATCTGAAAGCATGCTGGGAAATTAAGCAGTTGTTTTTCACTAATTTGTCACTAGATGATACTGAAAAACCAGCTCAGTTCTTTAGAATTGACTTTTGTGTGTTGACTTAGAATATCAAAGCAACTAGTGAGATGACTGTCAGGAGCAGACATTTTGAGTAATAGCTGGTTCATAGGTATTAAATGAACATAGGACTAGAAGGGGACATCCCCTGCTGTGGCGGCACAGAGTTGTATCTCTCCTGCATAGCTGACATACTATCATGAGAAAATGAACGTAACACTCCATGTTCTGCTTTTCACTAATTCTCATTTTTAAAATACATTATACAAAGTCTTACTTGCAAAGACCCACAGCTTTCTTCAGATCTGGGACTTAGCTTACAGGGTTTGTTTCCACACCACCTTTCTCCTCCCTGTCCGCCCCCCATGACTAGTCTAGAATTCATTCCCTGAAGCCTTCTCCTCTCTAAATGTTTGGGTTTAGTAGCTTCAGATGAATAGGCAAATGGCAGTCAGTATATAAAATACAGAAATGTCATGGATACCAGAGATAAAGCAACTGATCATGAAGCAGTGGACTGCATTGTGTTGTGACTCTTCATCATATCCTTGCTATGAAGTCTACAGTTTTTTTCCTCAAAGAGTCTGAATTTCTGGTCATTCGTTTTCTTGTTTGCCTTTTTGGATGGTGTCTAAATGAGAAGATGCTGGGGCAGGGGGGGGAAGTGCTATTAGGATTCTTCTCTACAGCATTTACTACATTCTATCCATCCTGATGGATTATCTGCCGCACTTGTGTCTTTTACATCTGTGTAGCAGTGTTAACCAGCATCTGTCTTCCCTCATTTGGTATGGTCAGCAGGAGAAGAATTGAGGCTGGTACATGTTAACATGGTGCATGAGAATTGTCAGTCTGGAATTGGCGAGGCTAGACATGTGTTCCCACCCTGGCATTGTTGTGTGCTACCAGTTCTGAAGCTTCTCGCTTTGGAAGATAGTTTGAAACAGGGCAAACAAAGTGTTGCATACATTGAGTGAAGTTAGGGGTTTTTTTAACAAGATTTAATACAAGGCTGTTAATGGCTACAGCCAGTAGGATTTGTGGCTGGAGGGGGACTGACTAGTGGCCCCGTGAGTGGAGGCTGAGTTGTAATATGGATGTCTCAGTTATTTTAGATTTTTCCACCTTTTTAAGGAAAAAAAAAAAACCCCAAACAACATAGCATTCATTCCTACTGTTAAATAAAACTTAATTTTGTGTAGTTTCCCCAGAATTATTTGATGGATGAACAATTCTGTGAATTCGGTGTCATTTTGGGCTCACCTGTTGGTTGTGGGGGCTTTGGTTGGTTGGTTTTTTTTGTTTCTTGGGGTGGGGTGTTGTGGGTTTTTTTCATTACACTTAACTCACTAGGGTGACATGAGTAATTCAAGTTTGTGTTCAAATACAGAATGCTTGGTTACAAGCTGACTTCAGGCTCCTTAGGAACTGCATCAGGTTCTTTAAATGGATAGTAAACCATACAGACAAAGCTGTAAATGCAAGTAGCTGTAATTTGGGTAGCCTTAGATGTCCTTCTGTGACTTGGAAGAGATTAGCACTTCTGTTCATCACTAGAAGGACTGATTCCTTCAAGCATCACAAACTGTACCAGGTTTAGGCACACACTGCGGCCAAGAGAAGGAATCTCCCTAGTTAAAAAAAAAATAAAAATTCTTAATGGCTCTTGCGTGTGGCCAGCATGCTTTGTATGGAACAGGATTTTTACATGTTTGGTTAACAGAGCTAGCTGAGACTATTAACAGAAGAAATGCTTATTTTTGGTAATGGGCGTTATGTGCGTATCTGTGATTCAGACTGGTTTGGATTACTGTCAGCTGGGCTAGCTGAGTAATGCTACCTATTAATGTATAGTCTGAACTCCTAATGGAGCAATGTTTGAAAAGACAAAAAGTAGTTTTTGACAAGTGCTTGAGTGCTACCCTTTAGTATATTGTAGTCACTGGAAAATATGTCTGCTCTTGTGAGTTTGGTTGAAGAGATGCATGTTGAGGAATCTGACCTGTAGATAAGTGGTGGCTGGTCATGTCCCACTTGCAGTAGAAATGTTTGGGCCTGTTTCCTGCTGGAAAAAGTGTGATATTCCCTGGGAGATGGGAGGCGATCAAGGATGCAATTAAAGGTAGGGAAGATGAAAACAAGAATGGATGGGAAAAGAAAAAAGAGTAGAAAGCTCAGTTAAGGCAGGAGGCTAGCATAACTATGGTTACTTAATCTGTATTTTCTATGCCTTGTACACTGCTGTGACTGACAAGAATGTTAGAACAACTGTCCTGCTGTGGGGCATGTCAGCAGTTTGGATAGAAATGGTCTGGATTTTAACAATGGATAAGGCATTGTACAACAATAAGAAATCCTTTGGGTGACATGTTATAGAATCTTTAAAAGATTCCAGATACCCACATCTTTTAAGTGCGTTTATGGCAGTGCTTTTTTCCTGCTATAGAACAAATTAACTAGTTCCTGCTTAGTGTACTTGATGCAGAAGGAAAGCTGCTTCTACTGTTGTACAGGATGGCACTTTCTAGTCACTTCTTTAGTTCTTTAACTGTCCTTGCTGCAGAGATGTAAAATATGAGCACTTGGGAAGTATTGAGTCACTAGTTGTTTTGAGATGTGTGTACCTTACTTTCTTTTCTCTCTTTTTTTTTTTTTTTTTCCCCCCACCCCATGCTACTTTTGCAAAGGCCCATGTTTTATATGGGAAATCAGCCTTAACTCCATAGTTTCTGAATATTACGGTAATACTTGGAAAGCTTATATGTACTTCAAAATAGAAAATCTTTATGTCTTAAACCCTGTAAACCTCTGTGGGCTTAATTTTGGGGTTTTTGTTTTGTTGTTGTTTTTTTTTTTACTTTCCCAGTTGTTTTCCAAAGACCAAAGAAAGCTGTGTCTTAAAGAGAGGCTTCTTTTAAGTATCTCATTTTCTACAGTCAGATTCTAGAAATTGGCACTATTAGGTGGCCAATCAGATTTTTCTTATTATTCAGTAAAAATGAAATGAAAGGTTTCATAATGAAACAAGAATGGCTTAGGGACAACTTTCTTAACTGCATAAGAGAGTATCTGTGTGTGTGATAAGCTCTGCTAATGCGTTTTTAATTTAGGTAAAATCTTAATTCTCACCTAGCAAAAGCTTTTGAAAAACATGCTGATTGAACAGTAATTGATATCTAGATTTTATGATTGGAAGTTACTATATGTGAGGTGGAGCTGTGTGATTGCGTTATGCTAAATAGTTCTTGGTATGATGTAGTATGAGTGAGATACTACAGTTCTGAGATGTAGGTTTTTTCATTTGCATCAATATCAGATGCATAAAAGCAAGTCATGAGTATGTATCCATGTGTCTGTCAAAACAACTCTTGCACTGCAAGTCATGAATGTCTTAGAATTACATTATGCTTGTGTTCTCAAGGTCTGTGGCAGGAAATAGCATTTTGTAAGAAGTGCCCCCTTTCAGCCATCACATAGAAATTCTGCAAACCACTGTTGCAGTATGATAACGCACAGGGTGATTTAACTTTCAGGAGCAAGTTGTGCCCTTTGAACTGCTCGGTTCATAATCTGGTTCCAGTCTGAAGGTCATACAGCTGGTTTTTAACATTATTCTGTATGTCACCAAAAACATGCTCCTTGTATTTGTTAGTGTCTTCTAGTAGAGATGTAGCCCTGATCTTGCAATAACAGCTAGCTGGTGTTTCTCAAAGTGTTGGGCTGGATTTCTGTGCGAGTGTGCTGAAAGAACTGGTTAGGTGTTAGAAAGCCCGAATGTGCTTACTGACATAATTGCAAGAGTGAGTGTAGAGAGTATTTTGGAGCTGTGATGAGTAACAAACATACTAGAGGTCCTTGGAGTATTTTCAACAGTCAGCTGGTAAGCTTGGAACACCTCTCACTTTGTGGGAAACTAGGACTGGAGATGCTGGAAAAAATGTGGCTCTTAATTCTGCTTTGGTCTCTGTGCTTTAGTATCTGGGTGCCTGGAGAAGTAGTCAGGGAAGTAGTTCTTTCCTGTTCTCCCCATTCATGTGTCTCTGTTTGCAGAAACTCAGTGATCCCAGGTGAAATCAAATGGTTGAATTAGGAGTAGATCCTAGTTGGCAGCATTTGAGAGGCTGCTTTAGCAGGATAGTGAAAGCAGGTTTTGCTCAGGGAGACTCTGTGAGCCATCTGTAATACGGGTTATCCACGGAGATCAGTGCTAACAAAAGTGAGCATGTTCTTTGTCTGGCCAGGTCTGAGTCAGCTCCTGTTTGAAACTGTATTCTGAATTAGGATGTTTCTTTTTACCTTTATTTCCTAGCAACTTATGTCTAAGGATTGTACCAGTCAACTTTGACAACAGATGTTCACTTGTTGGTATCTACTATTGAAGTTATTTTTGTCCCTTTTAAAGGTTTGTTTATTAAATTCAGCCAGTAATTAAACACCCAGTTGGTAGAAAGATGCAGTTGTACATGGATTCAAATACGTACTGCACTTGGAATTTGGAGGAGGAAAATACATTTATTCATATCCCGTTTGTCCGAGTAAAGCATTTCTAAACATGAGAGGAGGTTGGGATGCATAGAGGTTAAAACTTAGGGCTAGAATAGGGGAGGAAAGGGGAGAAAAATAATTACTGGAAGAAAACCCGGTATGTTGGGGAGGCTAGAACTATACTTTCTCCAAGCAAGTGTCGAGGTAGACTCTGCTTGGAGTGATAAGCACTGCAACAGTTGTATATATTGCTTTGTTTGTTTTGTAGTTTTTTGGTTTTTTTCCACACCAGTGAGAGAGGTGAAACAAGCCTGTAGAGCTTTGTCTGCTGGACTAATGGACTGTTCTCAATTCTTGTATCCTAACATGGCTATCGAGTGTGCCCAAAAGTATTTTGACTTTTTCTAAGGTAACCCATTCTGCTCTGGTGATGTATTATACATAGGGAGGCTTAGTGTTTTGGGGGGGGTCATCTGGTTTTGGGGGAGGGGGTTGGCACTTGGAGTGTTATGGTTTTGAACTATTCCATGAAGAGGGTAAGCGAAGAGTTCCCCTTCCTTGTGACATGAGTTGGTTGTAGTTTCTTGGATACTGAGAATCCTTATAGGTCGCTACTTCAAATTGGTGGGTTTCAAAATTTTTTTCACAGAAGTAAAAAACTTTTGATTTCACAATTTTTCACTCTGAGAATGGAGAGTAGTGGTTAAAAAGGAAACAAAGCCTTGGAGAACATTCTGCGGTATTTTGTGATGGTGTGTTGTAAGGCTGTTCTGGATTCCAGCTGAAGATGCCTGTACTCTTGTATTAACACTACTTTCTCTTTTTCCTCAAATAGTAAAGCTGTTTCCTGGCAGCATAACCTAGTATATCAAAAAGTAAGGTTTCTCGCACTGATTGGATGCTTCTCTGGCTTACTTTCATGTAGCAGTTGTCAAAATAGCATGTCTGGACACAGCCTGGAATCTGAGCTCTACCCTTCATCTACTGGTATAATTCCCACCCAGACTTGAGCAGCATCGCTGGCCTTGACAGACATACTTCATGCTCTGACATGTGAGTGGTTACCTGGGGAAATAGTTTTGTGGGAGCTGTGAACAGCACTGTATATACTGAGGCATTCGGTATTGACAACTGGGTAAATGGTGTCCGTATCTTGGAGCCACATTCAGGTATCTGCAACCATGTGGAGTTGGACTTGAAAATTATTTGCTCCATCTATACATATGTGTAGTTCCATGTGGTAAGTGCTTCTCAGTACTAAATTGGAATTCGGTCTAAAATGTGTATTGATTTGTAGGCCTGTTCCCCTTTGGGGATAGGGAAGGTATAGTACATTGGGGATCACCTACTTCTAGAAATCTGCAAATTTCTAGGACGTTTAAATTAGGTTACATTCCACCTTATAGTCTTTTATAAGAAGCATGGGTAGCCACCAAGAACGTAAGCATGTTCTTAACAGACATTGCAGAAACAAAAGAACTGTCTAGCATTCAAGAAAAATTTGAGGGATGTGCTTTATTCATAAAACATACGGACTATGTATTTCTGAGTTCTGCTAGTGATAAGCTGAGTCTTCCCTCTACAGCCTGAAGGAGCTTGGACATCTTCCCCTTCCCTCTCCTATATAAAAGTTAACTGCAAGGGAGCCTTTGCTAAAGAATCTAAACAACAAATGGGTAAAAAGGCTGTTTGCTAGTGATCATCTAGAGAGTTGTGATAAAGCACAGTGGAACAAAACCTAGATCGAAGTTGTATGAAAATGTGTATCTATTTCTTCCCTGTCTGCTGAGAGATAGGGACCAAAGGAAATAACTGAAAGGTAGATGTTGTAGCGGGGCTACCAAAGTAGTGTTAAGGCTACTTGAGCAGCCTCTCAGCCTGAGACTCCATGCAGACCCACATTTTTGGGGGGTGGGAAGGGGGAAGAGGAAGCAGGGGGGATAGTAAAGGTCCCTCCTTGGTAAAGACTAGGTTTTGTTTGGTTATAGCAAGTCATCTTAACATGCTGAAAGAAGAAAAGCTATAAAAGTTAAGTGACATTAAGCTGGGAATTAAAATAACTGTCCCTTTGTCCCTATTCAGGTTTGTGGTTTTGGTTTTGGTTTGTGTTTGGGTTTTGTTTTTGTTTTTTTTTTTTTTTTTTTTTTTTTATATTGGCCTCAGGCAATGAGCAACAGTGAGAAATCTGTTAAGTTTTCCTTTGTGCCCAAACCAGAAGATTCCAGATCAATCACCCTTATAACCATTGCTGTAATACCTTTTGTTATGACCTCCACCAGATGGTACTCCCACACCATGATTGGGATTGGGTCAAGGTGCTGCTGTGGCAGAAGCATTCCTTGGGATTAAGTGGTGCTTGCCACTGTGATGAGACCAGCCCTGTGGTTGGAAGCATGACCTTTCAAAGTTTCCTGCTCACCCAGGTTGCCTTGAATTTCTTGTTTGTGGGTATCTGTTTTTAACCTTACGTCCAAGTCCACTGGTATTCAGAGAAATAAAGGCAGCACTTCGGTATGCTGGGACTTGTGCTGGTGTGCAGTGTGCTCAAGATACTGGAGTGCCACTTCATAGGGCAGCAACACCACCTTGTGTTTGACTGGCAAGGCAGGGCATGCGTGGTGTTCTTTCATGTGGTAGCTGTAACCTGTAGAACTGGTGCATTAATCAGTAGTTGAATCTCCCATATGATTTGAACACCCTGTCAGGGCCGCAGCTAGCTGCTTCACTCTTGTGTTCACTAGTGAGAGATCTGTCTCTCTTTTTACTCACTGGGAACATCCTCATCTATTGGCTTTTTATGGCCCCAATAAAATCAGAACTTCCCTGTTGTCTGGGTCTCTGGTGTGCTCCTGATTTATAGTTGGGAAGTTTGAGTGTGCCGTATTCTGAGAGCCTCATGAATGGTAAGGACATAGGCATTGATAATCCTGATTGACCTGTTTGGTTTATGTTTGCCTTTTGCTAAGAGTTCTCAGATTCCTTAGATCTGCCAACAAGTCCGAAAGTGCAGCATTTGTACCAGTCTTCCTTGACTTTGTTATGTTTAAAAGTTTTCTAGTCCACCGTGATGCTAGTATAAAAGGACACTTTGTGCCTAAAATACCAGAATAATAAGCATACTTGTTGGGCAAATGTGGAGGAAATCTAAGGACCAGTACTTTTTTTGTGTGCAAGTGTGATGGAATGTTGTAGCACTGTCTTAACAATAAAAGTGAGTTACAAGGGAAGGAAAAAAAAAAAGGGAACTTGGAGGGAACGTGTTAAGCAGGGGAGTGTTGATAAAGAGGAGTACCTGTCACATTTCTTACTTTGCTGAACAAGATCTAGCAAAATGTACATTAGGTCTTCAGACCTAGAAGTGATGCTCAGATTCCTTCGTTTAGGCAGCCTAATATGCAGGTAAAATCACAATTGACTGGTGTCTGTCTAACATGCTGCTTCCAACCTGCGTACCGTTGGAGCTTCCAATCTTCCCAACTAATATGTCCAGGGATACCAGAAATGAACTCGGAGATACTTAGCTGTGATCTTACAGATTAAACACTCAGACAAAACAGGTGCTTTTTTGATACATAGTTCCAAAACCATGCTCTGATTCATGAAGATGAACCTAAAAAGATGCAAACAGCATTTGTTGCAATAGACCTACTTTTATGTAATGAAACTCAATTACTTCTAAGCTGATGAATCCTTTTGATGAAATGTTCGATGGATAGCTTTTACTTTACAGCTGCCAAATTGTCACATTCCAGTCACAGGTTGTCCAGGACTTTGAGCAGGTGGTTTTGTGTTCATGTATAGAACTTGCACAACAATATGACTAACAGGAGTCAAGTTTGTAGATTGGAAGGTCCTTTATCCATTTTGTGGAGGTATGGACTGTTTAAATTTTTTTGGTAAAGGGATATATCTCTTTAGGATTCTAGGATTGCAGTTGAAGGGTGTATGTAGAGAATCTTCTTTCTGAATCTTCTCGCTGCTGTGTTTGGTTTTTTGTTTGTTTTTAAGATGCTGGGTATCTCATTTTTAAATTCAAAGACAACTTCGGAAGTTCACCTCCAATTAAGTTCAAGTGAGGTAAATTATTGGACCTCGGCACTGCAAATATTTCATACTGTATTTTTGTTCTTATACCACAACCATGCTTCTTCAGAGTCAGAATTTAGCATTGCAAGAAGTGCTAATGTTGTTCCCCTTAAGTATAGTTCTTCATCCCACTGTTCATGTATAGATAATTAAGAACCTTTTGTAGCATTTTTAAATAGTATTAAAATGTTAGTTTAAACTTGCTGTATGATAGAGTTTTAATAACTGTAGTGGATTCCAGAGAACATTTTGGGGAGGCATTTAATAAAGCTACAGATATTTGCAATTTCTCTGATTTTTAAATTTCTCTGATTTCCCCTGACTTTTTTCAGGGCTAGCCTTTCCCTGAGCACACAAGGTCAAAAAAGTAACTGTGCTCAGAAATGACATTACATCTTTGTCCTTGAGGGGGCTTAGAAATGTTATAAACAAACTAGGAGTTTTCCTACTTTATTCAAACTTCAGGAAATGTTCTTTCTTCACAGCTGCTTCTTGTTTCCCTAGTCTACACTTTTTCTCTCTTACAATATGTATATATGTCTCTGTATAGGTACATATATTTGTCGTGTGTAAATATATGTGTATGGGAATGCTACTAATATGCAAAAGCTAGTATATATTTATGTCCCCTCAATGTGATGTAAGGCAAAGAAGAGGTTAGTTAGTAACATGACTTCCTGTGTAATATCTGCTACAAATGATCGGGAAACAGAAGGAGTCACTGTAGCTTGACAAAACACCAGCATTTCATGTGTATTCCCTTATTCTCATTGGTGGTGTCTATGAAACTAAATTCTTCCAAAGAAAACCTGTTTGGGAGGGGAAGAAACTGGTTTTTTGCTTGAATGCATTTTCTGATGCCTGAAGTCAGCTGTGGACAGTGCAGGTGCTGAACCTGGAAGCACATAAGGTTTTCTCCTCTTTTTGAAATCCTGAAATTCTGGCTTTTTTGCCTTAGCTGGATTGCAAACATGGAAAGATGCCCAAGTGTGTTGGAAGTGGTGGGGTGTGCAATTGGACAAAACTCTGTGTGTGTGTGTGTGACATGGAATCCATTAAGGGATGTTTAAAGAAAGTGTGAGCAGTAATTGAAGTAGTTCTGAAGTTACAGATAGTTGGAAGGACATGGAGGAGAAATGTTCTGTTCGTCCCTAGGGATCTGCTATTGCAGTTGGGATACCATGTGAACAGAGCTGTAGTATGGCCTTCCCACAGCCCTTCTGATATGCTCATGGGGGAGTCTTGTTTCTCCATCAAGGAATTAGGTGGTCATGCAATAGTAACAGAGCTAGGATGGCTTAAATATCGGAAGAAAGGTTTGTGTCATGAAGCTTCTCCTAGCTGATCTAATAAGGTGTTTCTTCTTGCTGTGGAGTCTGCCTCAGTTGTATTTATAATAATTTTCTTAGAAGCTTGAGCTATTACTTCATAGTGCTGAGTGCAACATTGTATTAAGATGAAGTAAAACTGATCTGGTTTGTAAGAAGTTCTGGGTTTCTCCTAGTTGAGCTGTATGGTTGACTTACCTAGTAGCTTGCTTCTGCAGTTTATTCATTGTCGTGTCTGCTACCCTAAGACTGCAGTGCTGCAATATAAACTCAGCTTGTTCCAAGATACTTTGCAAACTCAATTTAGCATTAGATACTGTTGTACACTGGTTAAAATTCTCAATAAACTTCAAAGATCACATTGTCCAGGTGTTCCTTCACTTGTGCTGATTGAATTCAGGTGAAAACAGAATAGTTCAGTTGGAAGGGACCTACAATGATCATCTAGTCCAACTGCCTGACCACTTCAAAAAATCAAAGCATGTTGTTAAGGGCATTGTCCAGATGCCTCTTAAACACTGACAGGCTTGGAGCACTGAACACTTCTCTAGGAAGTCTGTTCCAGCATTTGACCACCCTCTCAGTAAAGAAATACTTCCTCATGTCCAGTCTGAACCTCCCCAGTTTTGAACCATTCCCACATATCCTATCACTGGGTACCAGGGAGAAGAGCTCAGCACCTCCCTCTCCACATCCCCTCCTCAGGAAGCTGTAGAGAGCAATGAGGTCGCTCCGCAGCCTCCTCTTCTCCAAACTAGACAAGCCCAAAGTCCTTAGCCGCTCCTCACAGGACATTCCATCTAGCCCTGTCACCAGCTTGGTTGCCCTCCTCTGGACACATTCAAGGACCTCAAGATCCTTCTTAAATTGTGGGGCCCAGAACTGCACACAGTACTCGAGGTGAGGTCACACCATCACTAAATACAGCGGGATAATCCCCTCTTCTGACCATCTGGTCATGCTGTGTTTGATGCCCCCCAGGATGGGGTTTGCCCTCTTGGCTGCCAGGGCACACTGCTGACTCACACTGAGCCTGCTGTCGCCCAGCACCCCCAGATCCCTTTCTGCGGGGCTGTTCGCCAGCCACTCCTCTCCCAATCTATAGTGGATGCAGAATCTGTTACTTGGGCTTGTTAAATTTCGTGCCATTGACGATTGCCCAGTGCTCCAATCTATCTAGATTCCTCTGCAAGGCACCTTGTCCCTCAAAAGAGTTAACAGCACTTCCCAGTTTGGTATCATCAGCAAACTTGCTAGTGGTCCATTCAACTCCACTCTACAGAATGGCAGAGCCTAGAACAGCTGAGACATTCAGCTGCCTCAACTGAGTTGGTACAGCTCAGTAACAGAAATTTATGGTTAAAATAGGCACTGTGAGGAAATGAAATAAGGGGTATGAATACATATCTGGATTTGAAGATAAAAGTTCAAGATAAACTTTAAAAATCAAGAAAAATTGTTGGCAATTGTTGGGGTATACTTTGAGCAGAACACGTAGGTTTTTTTACCAGTGTGCTCTGAAGTGACTCTCTTTCCATTTTGCTGATTTATTAATTAACTGCCATTAAGTATTTGAGAAATATGGCTATAATTTTTTGCAGTGATAAATGTGTAAAATTCTTTATAAAAGGCTTGTATAAGCTTGTTTTTATGAACTGGTGTGCAAGGAACTGCATCTGCTGTATACCTCTGTTAATAACTGTCTTTCATTTGAGTGTCTAATTGAAGGGATAACTGGAAGAGCTTCTAGGGTTTTAAGTTCATGTCATCATTAGAAGTATCAATATAATCATGAGATAAATGTACATTGTTTTAATCAAATACAAATTTTTCAGAATTTTAATAGGATAAATGTGATAATACTGTGTCTTGAGTAATGAAGGAAACTCAGTGGTGACAGAACTTCCTTTGCACATTGTGTTTTGTATAAACTACTCTGAAATAGAAGTTAGGTAGCTGTTGCCATGTTTGAACAGTTGGTGGCTCCAATGCTTTGCAGCTGTCACTATACGTAATGCCAAAACAAGTTAATTCAGTTTTAGCTGTATTGAACTAGTCAGAAACTTAAAATCAGAATCGGGAACTTAGTAAATGGCCAAACACTTCCAACTTGCATCTTAAGCCACTATGTAAATACCCTTCTTAGTTCTTAAATAAGTGTCAACTCCACTATTCGTGTCTGGCTTAAGGTAAAATATAAGGGGCTCCTTTGCAAAGTGCCAGCTCAGAATCAGTAGCAATATTCTTAAAACCAGCATAGCTGACAGAGCATTCCTGCTCCATATTGCAGGATTATACAGGCAACACTGGTGACAGCTCTCCTGACCAAAAAAAGGGCCGGGGGAGGAATAGTGAAAGAATCCATTTCTGGAAAAGAGGCAGAGGTGAGCAAATACCCTGTAGACAATCTTTAAACTGAGACAAAACTGCTGACATACTTAAAAAGGGAAGTGCTTTTGTTTAGACTTGGAAATAAAGGATTTAGTGGGCAGTGGAGTTTGACAGAGCGAGATTATAACTTCTTAACAGAAGAGCAGGTGCTGATTAGCTGTCTCATCAGTCATTGCAGGAATATTAAATAAACACAAGACTTGAATAGGATGGACAACTCTGTAGAAAGTTTCAGTCCTAGAAGTCTGGAGAAAGCCTTGGATAAATGTGTAGAAATGAGACTAGAAACTTCTATCGATGACCTCTTCCAACTTTTTGGCCTCAGAAAATGTGATTGGAGAGATGGAACATTCCTCCCTGAGTTTTCCATTTTCTAGGGAAAAGGAAAATGCACTTTTTTTTATTATTATTGGAAAACTACAGTTTGTCTGTTTCAAATGAAATATGTATATTATGCCATCCTGAACTACAGTAGGTACCCTGTGCTCCTGTTTTCCTTCGTGCCTTGTTTCTCATCTGGATTGTATTGCCATGCTTCATTCTTGAAACTTCCGTAGCTTATGGTGGGAGCAGCACTGCAGGACAAAATCATTGGGAACACAGCCTTGCAGGTACAGCTTAGCCCTCCAAATTAGAGTGAGGTAGAGAGCAGCTTGAGAAGACACAGGCCAATGAAATCATGTAGTGACCCAAAGTTACATGTGAGTGCAGTCTGTGTGTAGCATTTTATTTCTGTAGAGTTGAATCTTACGTGCTGATGAAGTTCTGTTTGGGAGTGAAAACGGGAGAGAGGGTGTGAGGAGCCTTTGCAATGTGCAAACAAAATTCCTTACCAAAACCCTTCATTTTTTTTTCCTTCTGTCTCTTGGAGGAGATGAGCAAAAATAGCCCTGCTGATCAGAATTTGTATGTCAGTTTTGATTACTATATAGCACTGTACTATTTTAGTAATGTTTCAGGAAACAATATATTCTACCAAAGTGAAGCCAAAAAAATGTATCGTTCCAATACCTACCCTCACGTGCTTCTTTTTCTTTTAAAATTAAGATTTTTTTTTTTTAACTAATGTTTTATACTAAAGTCATCTAAGAGTTGCATTTGAAGACAAGGCTGGAATGTAGTTAGAGGTACAGTATTTACTGGAGAACTGCCTTAGCTTTTCTTCTAAGCCTATAAAATACTTTCAAAGTATGTTTTGATCATTTTTTGCCTAGTTATTCTTAATATTTATATTATTTTAAGGTATTAAGTGTTCATAAATTCTACTGCAACAATGTAGTACTAAGTGCTAAGATTAAATTTACATGCTTGTGTTGTCCTTACAGTGCTCTGGAACAGTCAGTGGATAACAGCAGGCTAACCTCTTGAAGTATTTACATGCTGCAATGTCCAATTCTTGTTCCTACAGTAGACTTCTAAGTCCCTCATATGTAATATATAGTTTCCATGAAATGGATGTTAATGCTATTGGCAAGACAGGAAAAATGTACAATTTGGAGATCCTTATCCAGGATATGTCTTGAGCTAAGACTGTCAGCTCACTAATGGCAAGCAGTTTGGTTCCAGTTTGTAAAAGACTTTTCCTATCTTAAGAACAAACGTGGTTTCTTTGGGTGGCAGTAAGATGTGGTAAGAAAACTGGTGGTGTCCAAGTATCTTCTTAAGCACCCTCTCTTTTTTAAATGAGGACCTGGGCCTAACTGTTTCCATACAGTAGTTTCATTTATCTCTTTAATACAAAGTGGGAAGTAATCTTGAAGTACAGCTTCACGAGTAGTTCAGGGGCAGCAGAATTCATGAAATGTTGTTGTGTGGTGATTGGCTTTGGTATCCAAAGTAATGCAATTTCCATTTGAAGCTTTTTCTGTAACTGAGACATTTCTGATATCTCATACCTATAACACCAGAGAAATGCCCATTAACAAGTTATTTATTATGGGCAGATAGGCATTAACATCATTACACAGTGTGGTTTGGTTTTTTTTTTTTTAAATTAAATGTGAAGTTGGAAATTGACTTTTTGTATTGTGAATTTCATCACCAAGTTCATAAAGGTTTTGTGTGCTGATGGAAATTGCATCTTGCTAAATACAGAATGATCTATAAAAAGAGCATGTGATGCAGTTAGGGAGGGGGTTCAACGGCCTTTCAATAGAAAGGTATGGCTGCATTTTTTGTATTTCTAATGCAGAAAGAATCAGTGCTAGCACTTTAAGATGAAATACTTAGTCATATGTAGAGAGAGATTAGAGCCCAGTACTCCTTCCTTCCAGGACCCCAACTTGGTAGGCTGAGGTTCTGCTCTCCCCTAGACCACTTGCTGCAGCTACTACAGCGCATGTTAGGATAACCTTAGAGCCTTTATTGCGTAGCCCTATCACTTTAAAAATGCATTAATATCTCACATGTTCACCTGGGAGAGGTGTGGAAAGTTTGAATCTGTGTCAAGCAGAGACAGCCAGTTACTTGCATCTTGAATGTGTGAATGGTATTAAAGAAAATTAAGGTGTCTGCAGTCATTTTCTTTGATACTCATTTACATAAGATGTGACCAAATTACTGCCTTTTGGTCTGAATTCAAGATTTGGTAGGCATTCTTCCACTTAAGTTTGTTGACTCAGGTGGGACCTAATGGTGAGGTAGGTCACCTACTCAACACTGGCAGCATGTAGCTACTAATGATCTAAAAATAAGTGCCTGGGAGTCATTACTGATGGAAACTTAAGCCCTTACTGACTTTTAGGAGTGCCTAGGTTTGGCCTGATTCTTAAATTACTAAATTCTGGATTTAGTGCCAGTGAAGCATGCACCTATAACTGCCTGGATTACATTGCATGGATTGGGAACTAGGACTCAGTGGAGAGAAGTTAGGAAGAAATAAAGAGTTGATTCCTAAGGGCAAAACTCAGAGCAGAATTAGATTTGAGAGCTGTGGCAGGATCATTTTCAGTTCTGTTCTATGGACAATAAACCGCACTTTGAAAAATAGGAGAGCTGAAGGAAAAAACACCAACAAGGGTTGTACCTTGCAGGGTAAGGTTTTTCTGTGAGGACCAAAATAATACCATGGGCAAACACAGTGTCTTCAGACTTCACTGTTTGGGGTAGCTCTATGTGAAGAGCTGCAGGAACACAAAGGAAGAAAGAACATAGGACACCTTTTATCTTTGAATATCAGTTTGTAAAACTGTATATGACTAGAAGTGGCATGCTACTGTAAGATAGGGTCTGGAGTTATGAAGGATGCTGCAACCTGGGTTTTATTGTCTTATGGGAATGTCCTGAGAGGCCCATTTTTGCACTTTTTTACTGTTCTAAGTGGAATGAACGTGACTCCAGCTTGTTACCTTGGAGTTTGTATAGGTAAGATTGACACATATAATTGCAAGGTAAAACTGAGATATTTCTGAAATGTACAGTTGTTCAGAACTTGGTGAATCAATAAAGATTACTTTGGGGGGGGGGGGGCACGCTGCATCCTTTTGGATGTCTTGGTGTCCCCCTATCTGCTTGGGGAAAAAAGACAGAAAGCTAAAATCTGGTACACTATAAACACTTTGTTAGTCCAGTTGCAGGAAACTGAAGCATCAAGTATGTTCTGTTTAGGTGCAAGTCATGTAGTTTATACCTCTTAAGAATAGTTTTTAATGCGTCTTACCCACCAGCAAAAGCTGAGAAACTGGGCATCAACCACAGAGTTAGAGAAAATGCTTGCCAAGTTGCAAGGGCATGAGGAATAGTAAGAGAAGCTGCAAGTGTACCATTTACAGTAGGAGTGTCTATACATGTGCATATTGACTTAGCTGCTAACTTGCTAAGGTGGTGCCTGGTGGTCTTGTTGAACAAATAGTTTCTGATTGCAGGTTCTCTTGGGGAATTGTTCTGATAAAGTAAAAAATATTGTGAACATCAGATGTGGACTAATGGAAATCAGTTCACGTCTCTAGGCATGATGAAACTTGAATTTGAGTTTATAAAACGTGAAGAACTGTCCGTTTGTGGCATGTAGGGAAAATAAGATGTGCCCCCCCTTTGTATTCTGTGTTTAGAGATGACCAAAATTGCGTTGACCTTTGTTGATGCTTCAAAGAAGAATATTTAAATATTGGCAGGAGTCTGGCTTTTTTTAATACTGATGATGCTAAACTGAAACTGATGTTGAGCATAGATTTCCTTCATATTAGGATCAGGTTGCAAAACCATACTTCTGATTACAGAACAGATTCTTTCTCTGTGTTACATGCTAGTATTTTGTAGAAGTTGCTACTTTTCTTTGCTGCAGTCTCCTCTACTGGGCATTCCCTTTTCAGTGTTCTTTCTGATAATGCCTTAATTGTAGAGGCCTGAGTTAACTATCCTGAAAGGAAGACAGGTGATATTAATGAAGAGAAAACAAGAGATTAAGAATGTTCACCCTGGAATATCTGAGGCAGTCTCCATGGAAACAGTGTACCTAGTAGTGAGGAGAAGTACTTTTCAAAGAAAATCACAGAATCATAGAATGATTTGGGTTGTAAGGGACCTTAAAGATCATCTAGTTCTACCCCCCCTGCCATGGGCAGGGACACCTTCCACCAGACCAGGTTGCCCAAAGCCCCATCCAGCCTGGCCTTGAACACTGCCAGGGATGGGGCATCCACAGCCCCTCTGGGCAGCCTGTGCCGGTGTATCACCACCCTCACAGGGAAGAAATGGCTGACTGCTGAGCTATGCTTGAAGTATAAATTACTTTCATAAAGGTTTTATTTATTTAGTATATGTGCAGTTACATTCAGGGCACAGTACTCCGAAGTGAATGCTTGAATTTCGAACTACTGTAAAGAACTGAAGCTCTTTCTCTGCAGGCAGGATGCAATGTCTGCATTTTTAAAACCTTTTCCCTTTCACTTTTTAAGGGAAAAGGCAGTAATGCAGAGCTTTGCGCAACGGCACTGGGGGCGGGGGGGACGGGACACGACACCCTTCGCCTGCACGGCGGGGGGGGGGGGGCTCTCCCCCGGCCTGTCCCCAAGCCGCGGAACACCTGCGGACCCGGAGCCGGACCC
>NW_010973220.1:4085989-4089706 GCF_000737465.1 Haliaeetus leucocephalus
GCTTCTTTCGGGGCTCGCAGCCGTTTTTTGGCTGGCAGCCGTTTGCTGACTCCACCGGGACGGTGAAGAACGGGTGAGGAGTTACCGAGAGGCAGGGAATGGGGGCGCAAGGGACGCTAGGGCCGTAATGCACTGCGGGAAGCATCAACCGAAGTTTAGTTTGGAATGCAGAACAGTAGTAGAGTAGCACTTGCTGTGCGCTTGGGGGCGGGAGTAGGCAGTGCTGATGGTCTCTGGTACTCTGGCCTGCCACTGCTTCCCCAGCGTTCTCTCTCTCGTGTGTCCCTACCTGAGGTCTTGGCTGACAGTTCTTTGTAATTGCAAGCACGAAACAAAATACTGTTTTTTCATTAAGATTTCATAAAGATTTCCAGTTAAAATTAATAATTCTTTTTTTTTAAAGTGGGGAAAAAAAAAAAAGCTGTGAGAATTTATCTCCAAATCAGGTCAAACTTTCGTAATGCTAGTATCAACTCTTTCAGTGCTGCAGTTAATGGACCCTCAGGTGAGTTAAACTTAAGAGTTGTGTGTGAAGTTTTTCTGGCCTCACTGTAAGTTTATGGGGTCATTGATAACAAGAGTGTGACAGTGTTATGAATCCAAATGCTGTGTAGCTTTTAGTCCTAGTTTACTAGCTTAATTATCTCAACCTAAAATAAGAGGACACTTTTTTTTTTTTTACTTACAATAGTAACTATGGCATAGTTCTGTATAACTGAAGAAAAAGTTGGTGGGGTTTTTTTTGGGGGGGGGGGGTGGGAAGGTGGGTTTTTTAGTTTGTTTGTTTGTTTGTTTTGGTTTGGTTTGTTTTGTTTTGTTTTCCCTGTGCTGTTGCTGTAACTTCAAGGAGCTCCATTTGAGTACTAGGATCCCCACTCTGTTCAAAGCTGTATAAAAAGCAAAAGGATAGTATCAGAACCAAGAGCTTACAAAGAGCATCTATTGGACCAGAAGTAGATGGGTAGAATTTGCCACTGGGACACGATGTAAACATACTAGTCAACACAATAGTCCATGTTCTTAATGAAAAACTTCCTTAATTGCTGTGATACATTAAAAAAATGATAAAATATAAAAATAATTGTTAAAAGACTCACAGTAAAGAAAGCTTTGAAGAATGACTTAGAAGAATGAGGCAACTTAATGGATGTTTGAACTACTTTCAGATATATGAGACAAAATAAGAGATAGCATGGAAGCATTTGATCATTTCAGAAGTTGGAGAAGGAGACAGGTGCTGTAGCCCTCTGGAAGTGGAAACCCCACTTTGCATCCTGGGAAGGGAACATTAAAAGGATATGCAATCAAAGCCAAGTGGCTTGTGTTTGACATGATAAAGAATGTGAGAAAAGTGGATGTGGTCAAAGCGACAGGTCAGAAAGGATTATTTTTGTGGTAGCTCTCTGAGAGGGTACAAACAGCGAGGGTGGCACAGCCATATAAAGCATTTTCAGTAGTTAAAACATGACAGTCCAAAGGAGAACGTCATCTGTGTAGATGAGCAAGAAACTTAGTGCTGTGTGCCAAAAATAATAGAAAGTTTCATTTCAGCTTGAAGTGATTCAGAGGGATAAGTTGAAGGTGTAACCTCCTCCGGCATTGTGCCAGTGTTTCAGGTTATATAGCAGTATTGTTCATGATTAAGAAAAGGAACCAAAGGGAGAATTTGTGGAAGTGTCGTCATCTTGAGCTGACAGCTAGATATCCATGAGGAGCCACCAAGGGCACACATTAAGGCTTTGCTCAAGAAAAGAGACAGGTCTGTAGCCAATGTTAGTGTTCTCTCATCAAGTTCATATATATATATTCTCATGGTAAAATGAGAGAAGTCCCTTTCTTCTGCATATGGTTGCAAATATGCAGAAACTTTTTCCAGAATATTTGATTCGTGAAACTTGTTATCTAAAATATACATTTCAACATTAAAATCAGGGAAGCTTTGAAGCATAAAACCTGCAAGAAAATTAAATTCAGTCTTGTAATTAAGCCAAGGTTAATGATTTCCTTCACAGTCCCTGTGCTAAAGTTATTAAACACCCTGCCCCAAACCAACCCTCTAAGTCCCCCAACAAACAAACCACCAACCAAACAAAACCCTACCCCACCTTTTGGACTAAACTAGAACCTTCCTCATCTTGAAAGAGCTAGTTTAAACAGATATATTCAATTTCTTAACAAGAAGCTTCCTTTTTCCTTAGCCTGTAGAATTGGAAGGTAGAGGTTTCTTTGAATTGCTACTAGTGGAGGATAGGAGGAAGTATGGATTCAAATTAAAGCCATGGGGTTCTAGAGTTTTTTCCAACATCATCTGTTGCTGTTGGCAAACTTCAGTATAGTTGTGAGGTAAACAAGAAACTTTGTTGGTTTTTTTTTTAAGTAGGGATACTTGTCTGTATTTCTTAGCCTGCAAGAATTTTTCCCTGTCTCCTAATACTTGATTTTCCTATCTTTATTGTGAGTGCTGCACGTCTTGTACTAGGTGTTGAGGTTGGCATTTCATGATTCCCAGAACCTCCTCTATCATCTTCTACTTGCTGAGTAAGATCCTGTGTTCTCTGGCTCCTGTATTCAGGTTGTTCTCCCCAGCGATATTTTTCAATATTTAAAAATAACCATTCTGTTTAAGAAAGTGTTTTACTGACTGACAAGGGGTTCGCTGCCTACTACCAGCTTCCACACAAGGTATTGCATTTTTTATTATGTCTATTTTTTTTTTTTCTAAACCAAATCTTTTTATTTGCAGTGGGAGTCCCTGTTCTGTTTTCCTCTCTTATTCCTCATGAAGGGCCTAAAATGTCTTTTGCTGTAGTTGGCTTTATCAAGAAGGTTGTAACCTGTCATTTGTGTTCACTCTTCATACATCAACAATGTAAGAACAGTAGAACAAAGGACATTTCATATACTGTGTGTTGGAACTTTCTGATGGGAGGAAGTTGCCAAGTCCATGAGTATAGATGATTCAAAAAACGGAAATACTAGTCCTCCCTGCTGCTTATGAACTGTCACTCAGTAGACTGCATAATGTTAATGTAATGCCATTCTTTTATTGCTTTGCTCAGCAGTGAAACGGTTGATCTCTAGTGCACGTTTTAATAACTTTTGTGTCAATTTGTTACCCGTATTTGAATGGATGCATAGAATAATTCACACTTAGAACTGTTTTTGCAATCTTGTGTTGAAATTGCTGCCACAGATTTATTTTAAAGTGAAAGTTGGGATAGACTAATGCTGTACAGTGCTCAATGATCACCGGCAGCTTCAAAATGGACTAAGAACAATTTCCAGGTGTAAGGGGTAAGGTGTGACATTTAAATTTGTCCATGGAGGGGATTCTTAACTCTGGCATCAAGGAAGCTATTTAAGAGAGAGCGCGATGAGTCCCAGCCGCCTCCTTGGCTGCTCTGACAGATACCGTTGGACTTTGGCTTGTAGACATGAGAGGGTGTTGTAAACTGGTCCTCTGTCACTTTTGCCTAAGAAAACTGAAACTTTTGAAGACACCTTGAAGATACCTGAATTCTCGGAGACTTTTGTCAGAAAAGCCAAAGTTTGGCATCTGAATTGCGCATGTTGGTGCCAGTTTGTAAGCCTCGTGCGAATAGTTCCTAAAAGCACTACAGACTGTTTTAAGCCTCTCCTTTTTCCCCTGCTTTTTGGGGGTTATTGCTTACACCCCAACGCGCTGCTTCCTTTCCCTGCAGGTTTCTCCCCCCCCCC
>NW_010973220.1:4089730-4093505 GCF_000737465.1 Haliaeetus leucocephalus
GGGGGGGGCAGCCGTGGCTCCTTACTCAAGGGCGAAAGTGCTCTTCTCGGGGCGCGGGCTCTGCCGACAGCGGAGCCCCCCGGCACCTGCCTGAAACCCCCTGGTGGCCGCTGCCGCGCCGCCTCGTCTGCGGCTTGAGCTGGGGGTCGGTCAGGCGGCTCCGCGCCGTCCGTGGGCGGGCGGGGGAACCTCGGTGCCAGAGCACAGAGCGGCCGAACTGCGTCCGGGACCGGTGGGGTTGCTCTTGTGGGAAACGAGAACGAGGGACGCCGCTGCGAGTGGTGGATCTGCACGTTTTCTCTGCTGGATGTCTGCCTGTGGCTGTAACGGAGTAAAAGTCCCGAGAAAGTAGTGTCTGCATGGCAATCTGAGTACCTCCTAGCATTGATACCAACAATGAAACTTTTTTTTAAGCGGATACCAAATGGCATTGCAAAGCATGTCTGTAATAAGACGCACCTGCTTAGATTTGGCGTCTGTTTCCAGCCTCCCGAGAACCTCAGCTGTGCTAATCACAAAATTAAAATGCAGGTATTTTCATGGTCAGGGATATAGCGTTGGAAAATACTCCCCCCCCCCCCATCTGTAAAGTGTGTTCACGTTTAGATGATGAGTTAACTAGTAAATGGGAGTCAATGCTTTCCTGACAGAGAATGACTTCTCAGTGCAACAAAAGCTGAATTAACATCCCTCCTCACTTGAAAATATCAATAGTCTCTTCCTTTTTTTAAGATAATCTGTGTAGTTTTTATTAACTCTGCCAGTTGAGATAAGGCATACTATGTTTATTCTGAAAGGAATCACTTCAAAATACAGCTTTTTAATGACTCTAAGTTTAAGCATAAAATATAATCCTAAACTTAACACAAAACTGCAGTGTGCAGTTTACAAATCAAAGTATTATATTTCGGTTACCGGTACATTTGACAACTTGCATTGTCTTCTTACATTGTCCTTAGCTAAATATTTTATTGTTGTCTTCATTATAAAGAAAATAAACACTTTAATTGGAAAGCCTGATTAGATAGATACTGTGCAAATGAAGATGTCTGGAAAGTGAAATCTGAGTCAAAGCCCTGTCAGTGACTTAATTTTTTTGTGCTGATTATTTGTGTGAATAACACATAAGTATGCATGATAGGGAATCAGTTTATCTGTGTTCTCATTCCATAGTCTAGCATAACTACTACGCTTTCTCTGCCATTATCATTTATGTTGATACCATACATTCGCTTGTATACTGGGGATAGGGAGGAAACATGTTGCCTCAAGAGGAAGGAACTACAGTACCTCATGTATGTTTCTTCTGCCTTGCTCTCTGATTTCCTTTCTTCCCCTGTAATATTTTTATAACACCACTCTCATTTTTTTCTTTTGACTTTTCTGTGTTTCCTGTTCCTGAAGCAAAAGCCAGTTTTTAATTCTAAGAGTAATAAAAGAATTCCTTTCTCTGCTGCTGCCCTTCAAGCAGCAGTCAGCTGGAGGTGCGATACAGCTGTGTGGTCAGCAGCTTTTCACTCTTTGACAGAATTGGATTGCTGTGGGCAGCCTGGAAAACACCAGCCCTCAAGGAGCTGAGCACAAGGGTCAGAGTTACTGCTCTGAGTAGCTCTGATCTCAGAGGTACACGAAACAAATAATTGCAAACAGTAAAATCTATTCAGAATTTGAGATGACAAGAAAATGGGGATTAAATGAGTATTTTCGAAGATTTAGGTGTGATTAAAGGTATTCGTAGGCTGAGAACATAATGTGAAAAGGAAAGAAATGTCACTTTTGCTACTGATCTTCTATATTAAGCCTTCTTTTGAGGCAAGAAGTGAAAAATATTTTAAAACCTTTTCTGATGGCACTTAGAAATGTGTTTGTGTGTAGTACACATGCACACACACACATAAACACTTTCTCTAGGTGTCCGCTTGTGAAAATAGGCGTCAAAGCTGCCTTTATAAGGCTTAATTTGATTGCTTAAATGTAGGTATCTGGCACCATTGAGTTTTCCTAGAGTCTCTGGAATATCCCCATGGTGCCAACAGATGTGAGGCCTCTGAGAGACTTGCGTCCTGGAGCGGCAGCGGGCGGGATGGGATGCCTTTGGCATCTCAGATGCTCCCTGTGAGCAACTGCACTGCACAGTCAGCGCAGCCAGTGGCATCTAGGAGCTACTCAGCTATCAAATGTTAGGTGTCGACTTCAGAGCCAGCTGTGTACGTTCTTTGCCTCTGTTGTATTGCCTATGTTTCTGTTTTGCTGGTACCTTAGACCTAGCTTGGATAAGGACACCTTCATTTAAATGCCTTAAGCTGAACCACACCTTTTATGTGGAGAAGGATTACTAACTGAAAAAGAGTGGGAATGTTAGTTGGTGTATGGATTGTATACAGTAGAAGGCTACCTCTACAGTCAATAAAATTATAGGGGAGAAGTTGGCTTATATTGGCCTTGTTTTCATTGCATATATTAAAATAAAAGACTGTAGCATTCACAGTTTTATTTTTTCCTTTTCTTAGTGGTAATAAAAACTAAACAGCCTTGTATCAGTAAATCATGCAAATTGTAATTCTGTTTCATTCGGGGGCTGCCATGTGTCCATATTTTGAATATATGTTAGCTCAAAAAACTGTGCATTATTTTATATAACTATGTTTGCAGTGATTGTATGTAGTTCATGTATCTTTAAAGGAGCAAAAATATCTCTATCATATGCAAAAATGCCAGATATATGCATGAAGGTGATCTCGAGGGATATGGGAGGCACAAATTTGTGTTATCATTCACATAACACAGGACATCGTGGTGTTGAAATTGGCAACTAATACTAAAGATAAATGAATATCTTTAGCAAAACCAAGATTTTTATTGCTACCCCGCAGCAATGAAGAAAGTTGACTAACTGTGCTCAATTTTTTGTAGCAGTGGTTTGTGAACTATAGTACAGTCTTATGCTCAGCCGCATCGCATGCTATATTGAAGCATCACTTTCCTACTGAGTTTAAATGTTAGTTGCAAAAATACTTTGGTTTTTCCTGTCTGGTTCTGTGTGACAAGCGTGGTGGTGTTGGAACTGTACACAAAAACCTCAATATTTAAAAATCCTAGAAGACCCTTTTCATTGTATGGAGAATCAAACAGTATGCAAAGCATGAATTAAATATAAAAAGGCTTCAAAGGTTTGGTTTTTTTTAATTTTATTTTTGTGTATAGCTATGACTTGGATTATTTAAAAAAATAATTGTTGTCTGCAAAATACTTTTTTTTACATATTTATATTTCCTATGCTCAATTTCTGGTATTGTAACCTAAACAATTTCCTTGAAGAATTCCACTCTTTTACCCCATATATGCTAGTAAAGCTAGAGCTTTTAGCGGATTTCAGTTGCTCATTTTCCAGACGGATTAAATGGGAGCTCTCAACTCTCCTTTTTCTCTTGGTTGCAAATAAGATTTCTTCTGTGATTTCCTTCTCTCAGAATCTGTAGAACAGCACAATAGGATGGACAGTAAACCAGTCACCCTTGCCTTCTTGACAAAGGACTTCCAGTAGTACGTCAGTGAACAAACTGTCAGGCTTCTGTTTGTACCAAAAAGCTAAATTCCACGGCTTATTGAAAAGTGTTAGGTTTGTTCGAACTGTAGAATCAAACAGTTCCTGATGAAGTGGGGAAAAAAATTGCTAGAGATATTTTTCCAAACTCAGTGACTTTGGGATTTTTTTTTTTTGTGTGTGTGGTTGGTGTGTCCCCCCCCCCCCCCCCCCCCCCCGCCCCCCCCCCCT
>NW_010973220.1:4093515-4158269 GCF_000737465.1 Haliaeetus leucocephalus
GTGGGGTGTCCCCCCCCCCCCCGCCCCCCCCGGAATCAATCAATCTAGGCTTCTTTTCAGCAACCTTTGGGAGATCATGTATGCAGTTGTGAGAACAAGAAGCATAATAAAGAGTGAAGACCCTGTGATTAGTATACATTTTATTGCAAAGGCTTTTTGATAGAGAATTGTTATGCATATGAAATTGAATAAATGAGGCAAGCTATACTTGAAGGATAAGATAATCTCAGAAAAAGTTGGTGTGTAATACTCTTTTGTTAGTCCAAGTTAAAAATATTCTTGCTCTTCAGCTTAAAGTAACAAAAGAAGTTAGTTTAAAATCCAGATCAGATTACTTTGATGCAACTCCAAGGTCATCTTTGAATTTTAATTTGGGTTTCTAGTATGATTTACATTCAGGTAATTTGGATTTTGGTTCTATTTGAAGTCAAATCAAGAATTTTTTTTCTTTTTGGTGTGTGCACGCAGGGGCACTTCTGATGTTATTTGTCTAACTGACATTCAGATCTCTGGACAAGGATTTAAGCAGAGATGGAAAGTGAGTTGCTCTGTCATATCAGTTACTGATGTTCATTGTATCACATCTGTTTTTGTAAAGACTGTTGTCTACAACATAATTTTTTTGTGTGTGTGAACATACACTGTTGGTTCCTGAATGCAAGAAGTATTTCACCTCTGGATCCACAAAATGATCACTGAAACAATACTTACAACATCTTGAGATTAAAACCAACAAAATATGGGCTCAACTATGTAGCAGCTTCTCTGTCTCTACCTCCTGTATTTCACCTTCTCTAGTAAGTCAGCAGTGCTCAGTCACCTTAGGCTGGGATGACCTGAAAGGCGGTGGCCGTACTGCTAAAATGAGGACAGGGGACCGACTCCTGGTTTTTCTGCGGAGTGGAATAGATTGGCTCATGTCTATGTTGCTTAAGGTTGGTATGCTGTAGAAGGGACTGACTGTCCTCACTAGATGGGGTTTGCCCTTGAGTCTTCTCTAGATCCAATATGATGCTCTTGTAATGCCAAGGCACTGTGGATTTTTAGGGTTCTCTTCCCCCACAATTCAAGCAGTCTTAAAAATAGGAAGGCTTTTTGCAGGCAGTGAGCGTAGTGTAACATGAATGCACGTTTTGTACATTTTTCAGACTCTGGATTTGATCTCATGAAAGTATTTGTCTAAGTAGACAGGCAGAAATTTACCACACATCTGGTATTTTCTCTTCCTGGCAATCAACATCCTCATCCTGTCAGCACTTGTTTATCTGAAGGTACTGAAAATATGGATTTGTATGGCTGAGACCATGAACGAAAGTTTGAAATGATTTCCAGATCTTCTGGAAATAGGTAAACCTATACCTCAAAATAAGTACATTTTATTCTTGCTGAACTGTCTTTTCTACACCTACATCTAGATTGTTTTCAGTTGTAAAACCTTTCCTATACTATAACTGTTTATGTTAATATATATTCATTACAGGCTAAGTTATTTCACTTCTTGCTGTCTTGTGATCTTGTCTAAAAATAGATTGCAGTGTAGAGCCTTCAGGATTTGATACTGAAAAGAGCCAATATTCCTTATTGGAGCAGAAAATGTTTTCTCACTGTATTTCAAAATAATTGGTTCTTAGCAAAACAATTCTTGTGGAAGGTAGGAGGATTTTTAGATGTGAAAATACAGAAAATAAGTGTGTGGTTTTTTACCATTGGTTGTACTGAAATGGAACAACCTGTTTCACTTGCTGGTTTACATACCCTCTTCTGAAACATTACCCGTAAGCTGTTGCTTGTTCTGTAGCTATATAAACAGTTACAAAGCCACTCTGTGGATTTTGAGCAACCACTCCATTTTTAGTTAGTTGGGTTCTTTTGCATGTTGTGTTTGGTTACTTTTTCCTGACCATTGAAAGCAGCTGTGCTTAATGAGCTGGAGCAGAAGTAGGTCAATAAAATGTACTTTATATGTACGTGATTAGCAGTCTTAAGGTATAAAACAAAGTTCCCTTAGGGTTGGGAATGATGTCAGTGTTAAAAAGATGCTGCTTAAAAAAAATATTTACCATAAAATCAAGGGAATAAAAGAATATTGGAGTCAGCTGAAACCATAGACAAATATTCATTATCATTTTAGAGTTTTGCTAAAAGTCTAAATATCTTCTTGAAGCTATTCTAAAGCCCATAATAAGCCTAGATAAAATTTCATATTAGCTCCTGCTTTACAAGAGGGTAAGTGCCGAAGGTTTGAAAGCTAAGTAGTGCCTAACATTTGTTTAAAATATTAAGCAGAGTTTGGGTAATAGAGCTAATCTTTAGGTTATTTAATTTTAATACTAAACAAGTATTATGCATGTCTGTACCTATATACATATGGAACTGCATGCGAGCAGATGCTGTGTATATTATTTGTTAATAACTAAAATGTAGTAGTTGAAAGGTCATACATATTGGAAAAATGACACAGGTTTTGTGCAAGATCTGCTTTTCTGAATCTCGTAGGAAAAAGGAGATCATTGCTTTTAAGAAATAAAGCTAGTTTACTTGTGAAAGAGACACATATCAAGCCAGTAGTAGAATGAGGAATAGTACTCAAGTTCTAATTTTTGCTTGGCTTGGCAGCTCAGCTACACACTTCTGACTGTGGAATTATGGTTTATTATAAAACAGTGCCATTACCTAAAATGATGCTATATGCAAAACAATGTTATTTGCATTTGAGGCAACTTGATAATAACACTTCGCAAAGTTTTCTCTCTTAAATCTTCAGTTCCAAGCAGACAGAGGACATGTATATGTAGTTACTATCTGCTAAGATTTGGAGGGTAAGGTAGGTCATCTTATATACATGCTAGTGAGGTGTTTTTTCACTGGTCTTAAATACTTCATAAAACAAAACAAACCCCTCCCCAAGCTGAACATAGCTATATTCTTCACTGGGAATAGTTGAAAGTCTCCTGCTGGCATCTGGGCCCATATACAAGCTGTGTTGAAGTTTGAAGATTGAGCAGTTGTATTAGGGAGACTTTTGTAAGGCACAAAATTGTATAATGTCTGTTTAATAAGTCACTTATCAGAAAACTGTAAGATTCTAGTGATGTAAGAGAAGCAAAATATATCTAGTTGGGAGTTTTCCTTTTGTAGCCTTTTCAGAGTTATTTTTATTTCTTAAATTATTTGGTATCTAGACTGTGTAATAAGTTTACTGAAGAGCTTAGTAGTCATCCACTGTAGTAACGTCTGGAGTAGTGTTAATTGGAAAGATTATGTCATGCTGTAGAAGGCAAGCTTTCCAAACCTCATTTCCAAACCCAGAAATAATTCTGGACATGTAGAAGTCTAACACTGAATTATCAGACCTGCTATACAGGTAACAAAGTAAGACCAACTGGCCTGCAATTCCCTCAATTACATGCTTGCTCTTTTGAAGATAGGTGCAACATTTACTTTTTCTCAATCACTGGGGACTTGCACAGCCTTTCAAAAATAAGAGGGAGTAGTCTCACAATGACTTCAAACAGCTCTATCAGCACCTTTGGATACATTTCACCTGGTCCCATTGGCTTGTATTGGCCAAGATTTCACAAGAGATCCCACACTCAATCTTCTTCCACTACTGCTGGTTCCTCTCCTACTTAACCCTTGTCTCTAGGCAGAGAGGCCTGGGCTTGTTGGTGAATACTGAGGTAAGGAAGGGAGTGAGTACCTCAGCCTTACCTGCATCCATGGGCGCTATATCACCCACCCCTTCCAGTAGTAGGCCCACTGTTCCTGGTTTAATCTTCTGTTGTTCACATAGTGGTAAAAGCTCTTGCTCTTGATATGTCTTGCCATTTTCAACTTCAGTTGAGCTTTGGCTTTCCTAACACCATTCCTCCACACCTGGGTAACATTTCTATATTGTCCCTTTTAACCTGCCCATGTCTCCACCTCCCATTTACATCCTTTTTGCAGTGAAGCTTAGTAATGAGTTCCCTGTTTACCCTAGCCTGTCCCTTTATATGTCTACCCACTGGAGCGTCAGGATGGACTGTCTGCTTGGACAAAGGATGGTCCTTAAAGGCCTGCCAACTCTCCTGAGCAACCTTACTCTTCAGTGCTGGATCCCAGAGGATCCCATTTGCCAGTTCCCTGAATAAGCAGGTCTGCTCACCTGAAGTCCAGGATCTGTACTCTGCTACTCTCCTTCTTCACACCCCTTGGGATCTTGTTCTGCAGTATTTCATGGGCACTGCAGCCCAGGCTGCTGTTGATTACCCTCCCCACAACTAGGTCATCCTTTTCTGTTAGTATCAATCCAGAAGAGTGCCATACCTGTTTGACCCATCTAGCTTCTGTGATAAGAACTTGTCCCCACTCCCCTCCAGAAATCTCCAGGTTTGCTTTCATCCCCATGTTCTACTTCCAGCAACTGTTGTGAGGTTTAAAGTTTCTCATAAGAACCAGGATCTTGCTTTAAAGAAGACTCAATCCACTTCCTTACCCTGACCTTCCACTGTATCAAATTCATACCACAATGCCATCCTCACTGGGCTCTTCTTTGGTCCTGGGTCGCCACATGCCACCAACCAGCCTGTCTGCTCCATACCTTCAACCTGCTCCTCTACATGAAGAGCAACCTCCCTTCTTCCCTCCTCGTCTTTCCTGGCAAGCCTGTATCCATCCATTGCTGCACAGTGGCCACTGATGCTCTTTCATGATATCTCAGTTATTCCAGCTGTGTCTGGTTCTTTTGGGCATGTGCAGAGGTCCAGCTTTGCCTGTTTGTTTCCCAGTGTTAAGGATGTTATAGGAACTGCAAAATCCAGCAGATGCTGGTCCTGGAAATTCCTCCTGGTGCCTGAAGCCCAGCTGGGTGCACACTGAGAGTTCTCTAGTGAAAAACACCCCCTCCCTCTCCAAATCACAAGCACACCCATGTTCATGGATCCCTTGAATGTCAGCATCGTGGCCTCCCAGTCTAATATCCATGACTGAGTCCCCTTAACTGCTGTGCCAATCTCCTCCTCCTCTCCTCTCCATCAAGTTAGTCCAGCTTGATGTTTGCTAGTGAACAGATGTGTGCACTCACACATTTGTCTCACAAGCTCCTCCACAGCTGCAGATCCCTTGAATATTAGCATGGGCTCTCCATTTCCCTAGTACCTGTGCCTGGACTCTGGGCCTGCGTACCTACCACTGGCTCAAGACACTGAGTCTTTGCAGAGGCAGGCCTCCTCCTACTCAATGGCTATTCCATTTTGAAATTTGTTAGTGAATTACACATAAACACACAGAGGATTAAATTCACCAGGGAAATACAAACACATCGAGGTCTTTGCTGTTTCTGGCATTTAGACCTCTCACACCTAAGCGTGCACATAGTCCCTGGTCTCTCCAGTTGCTGGTATGTAGATCTTGCAGTACTTGCAAAAAGGACAGAGAGTGAAATTATACATAAAGTTAGTTAAGAGAAAAGGGTTTATTAAGAAGATAGGATGGACTGCGGTGCTCAGGTGCAGCGCTTATTGAAGCAAGCGTACTAACTGGCCTCGCTTACATGTGACCAACCCCTGTTATCTCCCCTTTCCCTCTATTTTTGCATGCCTGTTTCTCCTCTCATCCCACTTTCTCCCCACCTTTGGCTCTTACTCTGAACATCCCTTAAGAAGTTTTGTACAGTCCCACAAGCCTCTTATGATACCGCATAATAAATTTCCCACAGTCCTAAGTATCCCACAATACTCGTGTGAGTCTTGTTTTCCCCTTCCTCATCAGTTACAATGTTCAGGCAGACCCTCTCTTAAAGGCTTTGAGTTCCTTTGGAGCCCATCAGTCAGTGGCTGACAAGTTCTGGTCTTTGTTACTGTTCCTGTTATCACCTGCTTCTTAGTGTTTGTGTTTAATTTGTCATTTTTCTTGTTGCTTGCCATTTCTTTTATACTGAATAGTCTGTAACGAGGCAACTTAATGGGCCAGATGCCATTACATTCAGTGAAGCCTCACGTGTGGGCTGTGTGCATTTGTGTACCTGCACTGGAGGTGGGCCCCCTTTCAACCTGCTTTATCCTTCCTGCTCTCTCACACCCGTATCTGAGCCACGTGCACTTACTGCTGCTGATCTCCCTTCCCATGCTTACTTGCAAACTGTTATGAACATCCCCCTGGCATGCTGATTTCAAAGCCCTCCTTGCCAGGTGGGCCAGCCTCTTGGTGAAGGTACTCTTACTCCACTTTGTCAAACAGGTCCTGCCTTTCACAACCAATCCACCTTCCTTAAAGAGGGACCCATGGTCATAAAAGCCAAAGCGCTGCGTGTGATACTTAAAGGGAAAAACTGCTCCATACAAATAGTCTAAGACAAATCAGGATCAAGTGGTTTACTGGTTTGTTGAAGACACCTGACAATCAGTTAATTATACATTCAGGGTCAAGATCAGTAATACAAGAGATAAACACAGTAATGGACACTAAATGTTAATAAACACCTGCAAACTTCTAAGCACCTTTCTTTAACTAAATCCAAAACTTTTCAGTCCTCTCTCCCTACCATGGTTATATGCAACCCCCCCACTGGCTGTGCAGGCTCTGAGGTTTTGGTGCACCACCCTGGTATTAACAGCTGCTGTTGTCACAGTTGACAGAATGGCTGAGGTGGGAAGGTGCCTCTGGAGATCCTCTAAGAGAGGCCCTTGCTCAAAGCAGAGTCAGCTCCATCAGCTTGCTCAGGACCGCGTCCAGTCGGGTTTGGAGCATCTCCAGGGATGGAGACTCTGTGACCTCTCAGGGCACCCTGTTCTAGCATTAGACCATCCTCATGGTAATTTTTTTTTTTTTCTGAAGTGGCTGCTTTGCCATGGGTGGTGAATGGTTAATCGCATATTTAAATTAATAAATAGGTTACAGGAAAAGCAATAAACAAAATTAGTATTAAATAATCATAAACTGCACTAACTTAAATTATAACATATCACATATTGCCTCAATTGTGCTTCGCTTGTTCTCTTTTAGGTAAAATTTGAGAAAAATTGTAGTTTCAAGAAATTTGTACCTTTTAATTAAAAGAAAAAAACCCAACTCTAAAAGTTTATTAACTAATCTGATTCAGCCCTGTAAAATGTGGATGCTTTTATGTTGTCAGTAAAACAAAATGGTGTGTGTTACAAGTGAGGGTAGCATAAGGAAAACATGGTATTCTTGTTTTTCTTGTCTTACTCCACACTAGGAATAGAATTCAGTTAAACGTAATTAGCTTACTGTGATAAATGTTTCCTCAAATGAAGGTCAAAAGGAAGAAAAATCAGTTTTGATCAGGAAATCTAGAGCCTAAACCCAATCAGGAGGATACACGGTTTAACATTTTACATTTTCAGGGAAGTGGTTCAGGGCAAAAGCATGGTATCTCTGTGTGTATTTAATATCACTGACTTTAAATCAATGCCAGAAGCTAAACAACTATAGCACTTTCCCCTGTTTAACATCAGTGAATTAATCTTCATTACAATAACAACTAAACCAAAACATATAGTAGTCCTGAAACTACACAAGGAGAGAGGGGAAGTAGAGAGGCTCTGTGAAAATTGCATGGCAGGACACTGTAGTTCTGTTCATCAACTGGCTGGTGTCTGCCCCAGCTCCCTTGTAGCCTGACTGGGTAAATCGGCCTACCCCTGTGCTGGAGGGGGACTTCCAAGTGCCTGGAGCTTGGTATGGAGCTGAAATATGGCCAGCATGCATGCGAGGACTCTCTAGCTGGGAAGTGCTGTTGCATCCCACAGCTAAGATGTGCCCAAGCCCAGAGAGAACCCAGACCAATAATTACCTAACAGAATTTGTACTTCCTGAAGAAATCACAAATGAAATTATCATGAGATAATAATGGTGGTGCTGACAAGGTTAAAATTCAAGAGCCCCTTTTCTCTGCTGATGTGTTCCAATTACTGCGCATTGTCCTTCTGCAGACAACTTAAAGCAGAAAAAACAAGCAGGGGAAAATCACAAGTTATGAATTAACAGCTTCAAGTGAGCACTTTGCATACAGTGAAGGGTTGCTTCATTAGTTGGGTTTTGTGTTGTCTTTCTTGACTTGTGGCTGCTGCCATCCTTTTCCCTAAGGGGCAGCAAGCCAAAAATTTTACTCTGGCTCTTCAGTAATAGTTGAAGCAATTTAGCTAGCTGCTAATCTCATATAGCTGATTCCCCCCACACATACATACACACACACACAAAAAAACCCCACTGAAGAGAAAAAAACCAGACGATGTTTACAGATGTCATGAACAACAACAACAACAAAAAAAGGCATTGTCCATGCTGTGTTTGAATCAAACTTACTCCAGCTACTTAAAACCTTGCTTCTTCATTAAATAAACCAATGGCATATGTCATAGAGAAAGTCAGAATAGTTGTTTAATACTTTGTATACCATGGGAACACTTCTGTCATGCTCTAAAAAAGATACACTTGATATTTCAGACCGGTATTTAAGATCATAGACCTAGTACAGTCAGTAAAGACCATGATCGATCTCTGCGTATGTGCCCCTAGAGAACAGCTGGAAAATGTAAGTTCTTGTTGATGATGCCAATACAAAAGTGTCTGTTTTGGGTTTGTGTGGCGGGGTTTTGGTAGCGGGGGAGGAGGCTGCAGGGCCAACTCCTGCTGGAAGCTGCTGGAAGCTTCCCCGGCTGGGAGCCGGACCCGCCTCTGGGAGAACAGATTCCAGAGGGGAAACCTGCCGGGAGCCGGGGGATCGGGATGGGAGAGGAACCCCTGTGCAGATCCCGAGGGCAGGGAGGAAGGAGGGGATGCCCCTGCAGCCCGTGGGGAGACCAGGCGGCAGGCTGTGTCCCCCCAGCCCGCGGAGGGGAGCGGGGGAGCAGATGCCCACCTGCAGCCCGGGGAGAGAGGAGCCCACGCCGGAGCAGGGGCTGGAGGCCCCACAAGATGGCCGCCGCTCCCTGGGAGCAGGCTGGGACTGAAGGACTGCGGCCTGCGGGAGGGACCCGCGCCGGGGAAGTGTGTGAGGAACTGCCGCCCGCGGGAAGGACTCACGTTGGAGAAGTTCGTGGAGGACTGTCTCCTGTCGGAAGGACTCACGCTGGAGAAGTTCGTGGAGGACTGTCTCCCGCGGCGGAGCAGGGGAGGAGCGCGGAGTCCTCCTCCCCCTGAGGAGGCAGGAGCGGCAGAGACAAGGTGTGACGGACTGACCCCAACCCCCATTCCGGAGGGAGAGAGAACCGGGAGTGGGGCTGAGCCAGGACAGAGGGAGGGCTGGGGGAAGGGGTGCTGAGGTTGGGTTTACTTCCCATTATCCTCGTTTTGGTTTGATTGGTAGTAAATGAAATTGATTTTGTTTTTTGCCCAAGTTGAGTCTGGTTTTGCCCGTGACCATAGTTGGTGAGTGATCCCTCCCTGTCCTTGTCTCAACCCACGAGCGTTTCTTTATGTTTTCTCCTCCCCATCCCACCGGGGCTGGGGGGGTGGGAATTAAGCAAGCGGCTTGTGTTGCCAGCTGCGCTTAATCCACAACAGTGTCTAATTTTAATTTTGTAATTATCCTTCTGATTCTTAATGCTTTTCACTTAAACTATACTAAAATAGCTAATATAGCCCTGAAAAACAGACTTTAGTGTACTCATTATGTTCCACTTGCAAATTAACAGTCGAACCTTGAAAGTTTTTCGGCTTTTAAGGCTTCTATGCTTTATTAATTCATTAATTCTGTTTGTGGCCTTAAAAATGTATTCCATATTGATGTGATAACTTTTTTGTCTTAGTTAATCTCTGGAAAATGTGTATATTGAACATTCCATCACTGCAGAGAAGCAAGTTGTGAAAAGTGTAGTGGAGTGTGTGAGTCTTCAACGTGACACTGCATAGTTCTGTTTTCTTCATAATCATGCTTTCAGCTCATGAAGAACACAAGTCCTAATGTAGACAGTGCTTAGTAAAATTAATCTGGATTAATTTATCCTCCTCTTTGTCACTTAATTCTAGTTCAAACTACTACCGTGTTTCTTATTCTGACAGATTCTTTGGGCTCTTATTATCGTACTTAAATTTTCTGAGGTTAAGAAGAAAATAAGGATGGTTATGCATATTAAAAAGTATGTAATCAAGAAATATGAAAAATATTGAGAATTGTGCTAGAAGATAAGTATTTATATTTTTATATAAATATATAATTATATTAAATATTAATGAAAGAGAGGTCTTCAAATGAGTGGATTGGGGTTCTCAGGCTGCTTTGTGAGATTGGAAGTGAGAAGAGCATGTTGAAAATGATTGCTTCCAGCATCTGGTAGGATAAAAGGGTTTGGAAGCCAAAGTCATGAAGCATCTCAGTGCTAATGGTAAACTGAAGGAGCACACTGCAAGAAGAGTAGAGGGACTTTTTTTAGAACAATGCAGGAGCAAGGGGTTATCTTCTGGATATGTAGAAATGGAACTTGTTTACTGTTTTTGTCCCCATAAAACTGATGCAGCTTTGAGGGAAAGACAAGCTCGGGGTTGTTCTGAGTTAGCTTCTGTGTCAGTCTCTTAAGCTCTGAGTGTGTTTCTTGACAAAGATGGGCTTTGGGCAAGGTCAGACATGACTTTGACATGTATCATATAGTAAAATTTCTAATAGCCCTAGAGGTTTCAGCAACATAGGAGTTCATAATTTAATCCAGATGTTAGTCTGATTAGTTGAATTGATGAAATGATGAATTTGTGCCTACCTGTTCAGCTTCTATTTCTTGAGGCCATATTATATGACAAAAATATTCTCTTAATAGGGTATTTCCATTGTAAAGAGTCCCAATTCACCTGTACTTAAATTAATGGATATATTAGTTACCAAATGTAAGTTTGACCAGCAGCATTAATAATGATGTACCAGACACTTCAAAATTCATGCATGTGGGTTAAAAAAAATCTCTTAGATTTGTAGTATCACAAGTGACCTCCATGCCCCCTGCACTCTTTCTTCGTAAGTCATGCTAGCTAGAAATGTCTTTATGAAGATAAAAGACTTTCCTGGAACAGCGGAATTGCAGTTTTAAGAAAAAAGTACCTCAAACAATTGTAAAATTGCTTGGTTTGTCAACGTGAGACCAATCGATAAACACTAATAGATCGGGTTATATGACTAATTCTTTCTTTCTGAACTCTCTGCTGATTTGTTTGAAGATTAGTAAAGAGAAATCATATGCATAAAAAATTAAAAAAAATAACTAGAGAATCTATTTTTTAAATAAGCGAACATAAATAAAACCTTTCCTTTTCAGAAAAGAACCTAAAGAACATATATAAGGGAATAAAGAATACAGTAGGTCTGAAATTCGTATGGCATTGAAATGTGTCCAAACAACTTAATAACATGTTTCCTGTCTTTTACAGTGTCTGTTACATGACTAGATAGCTGCCTGCCATTTTCCAACAGTAGTGGGTTGTTTTTTGTTACAAGCAGAAGATAATATTCAGTAATCAAAAAGGAGAAAAGGCTCTTGTAATGCAATATTGTGAATATTGCTATCAGTATAAACATTTTTTCTCTTGATGTTTGTGAGGTGTATTGCTGCTGGCACGCTACAGACTATAACTTGGCTTGTCTCGTACTGTGATACTCTTTGTGTGATAAACTCTTTGAGAATAAAAAAAAATAAAATGGGAGAGAGAGAACTGCACATCATACCTGTGGGTGGACCTTTCTGGTATGATGAGTAAATATTGCTGCAGGCTTATTTATCATTCCTTTAATTTGTTTGTAGGTGGGGGGTATATTAGTCCAGTTTGTTGCTTGCTGTTTTAACAGTATGTTATTTTAAAATTCTCATTTACTGTCGTTAATATTTAAATTAATTAGTATTCAGTATGAGAGCAAATGTATCTAATAATGAGCAAGAGAATTTAAAAGGATTAATAGAAACTTGCAGTGTCTTATTTCCTTAAACAACATCAACTTAGACATGTTTTGCATTAGAGTTACTATACCCGAAGTTGCATGTGTTCATAAACATGCAGCATAACTCACTCCTGAAACAGGTAGTATTAACATAGCTTTAATCCTTACATCTCTTGATTTGAGTCATGCAACACTAATCTGTTCTCTTGACCCATTCCCTTGAATAACCTGCTGTCTCTTTTTAGAACCAAAGTTTCCTGAAGCCATCACCACTGCCCTGATAAAGAGATTTAACGTTTAAACGAGTGTCGTAAGAGCTACAGCTATAGGTTGCAGAAAAACAAACTTTCATGTAGTTCAAGTTCCAGCTTTGCCTGTTTTAAATCCTAGATGTGGCCAGCCTTAATTAAGCACAAGCATGTGAAATGGTTGCTTGGGGTCCCATGGCTTGGTCCATTCCTGCTGCTGCTCCTTGCCCACTTTTTACTGAGTTTTAGCTGCAGGGAGGCCTGTGCCCAGAGCAGCTAATCTGCATTATATTGCTCTTGTGTGATGTAGCAGTTTCTACGTCTGCTTTGTTTTATCCTGGGCTGCGATTTGGACTATTGCAGGGCATGCCATTATTTTGTGAGGAAAAGTGGGATGAGAGGAGAGGAGTCTTCAGTATTCTGCGGGTGGGGTTGTGATGTCTAGGACTGGTAATGTGGGAGTGCTGTAGGAAGGTAGGGATCATCAGCAGTGCAGTGGCTCAGTTTGGAGAGCTGGTATGGACTGGGAGGTTGGTGTCAGTGGGGTCAAAGGATTGAAATCTGGCTTGGGGAAGCATGGGGCGTGCAGTGGAGATGGAGGAGAGGGAGGCTGTGTATAGATAGTTACATGGATTCTGAGGCTATAGAGCACTGGTGAACTGTGTTTTTAATAAAAATTATTTTAAGATGCTCATTAATGTTGCTTGCAGGCAAGCAACTTTGTTAAAGGCTGGCTCTGACACGAACATAACATAAAAACTAGAGTAGCTAATAAATAGGTAATTTAATAGACCACCTTAATTTTGCAGCTTTTCTTCATTCTTTGGCTGAATTGGAATGTTGGAGGATGGAATATTAAAGTTTTCACATGGCAAGAGATTTGTAAAGGCAGCCTGCCAGGAGAAATTACTTTGTAAACTGTAAAAATGTGCATACTGAAGAGCATGGAAATTCTATTTTTAAATAAATGATGAGGATAAATAGCCTTCAAAAACATCAAGCTGTATGAGGAAAAAGATATCTTGTAGCAATAGTATAACACTTAAATAAAATTTCTTAATACTCACAGAAGTTCAGTGATTCATACCTGCATTAGAATAGAGTTTGAACTTTCTGTTGTGATAGTGAAGGTGTTCAGCTTCCTGGACTGTGGCTTGTAGGTGTACTAATTGCTGTGTGTTAAACTGCTACTGGAAACCACTTCAAAGAGGTTGGTTTACAGGGATATCACTTGCCTTAGTTTTCACATCGAGAGGTTACGTTCCTACTTTTGCATGCTACCATGAAGGCAATCTTAGATTTGTGAATTCTGTATGGTAGTAGGATTTCTTAAAGTATTTACTGTTTAACATAATGATATTTACTGCTGCTTATGGCTGTGAAATGGACTTAACTTCAAGGCACACATTTTTACCATGGGCAGTAAACTGTTCTCGCGTATACGGAGTCAAACTTTTGTCTTTGTAAATATAGAATTATATCAATTTCTGAGCAGCACTCCTCACTAAAATGAATTAGTTTTGCCTGAAAACTTACATCATATGTCCTAAAGCATGAAGTAGAAAAAGATCCTTTAAAAATTAAGAGAAATTCTGTAGTATTTAATACTGAAGGTTCAAGTGTATCCTCCTTCCGCACCTGCTTTTGGATGGAGGGACCAGGAATTGTGGTCATAGAAACCACTGATGCCAGAACAAAATGTTCAGCAAATCTGAGACCATATTATCTGCAATTAGCAAGGGAAATTTGTTTATTTGTCATGGGAATCAAATTACTTCTGGGTAGTATTGTAGAGACGAGTGTTCATCCAGGGCTCAGGATAATGCCCTTTTTTTATGGTCCATATAATTTACCAATTCCATTCTGGTCTCATGCTTTTCTAAACGTAATTTGCAAGGAATCTTCTGGATCTTTTCTACCTGTCTAAATATGACACAGTGGGTTCCTGCTTCAGGATTGGGATTGCTGTATGTAAATAATAACATTTTTTCCCACTGTGTAGCCAAAGTGAAGTTCCAGGGCCGGGAATTGCTTCGTTAAGATGGCTTCAACCAACACATGGATAAAGGGACATGAGTTTGATATAATGAATTTAAACATTTTGCCATTCTTCCAGAATGCTTCGATACAGCCCCCAGTAGCTTAACTTTTCTTTCTTAGCTTTCTGGAATATATTACTTAACTCTCCTAATTTACGTAAGATAACTAATGGAGTATTTAGGGTGCAAAATGTGTAAGGCCTGCCTTTCTCCATAACTATATTCATACTATCTTAGAATGATTTATGAGAGAAAAATAGTGGGGCAAAAAGAAAAGATTTAAAAGGAATGTTCAATCTTATAGGTTTAGTGATAGGGAAATAAAAGGTTAAGTACAAAGAGGTGGTGTAAGAGCTGAAAGTGAGTATAGAGGCAAGGGCAATATGGATTTAAGTTTTGACTTTGGAATTTCTTACTGTTTTTCTTCCAATCATGTTCTTCCCTTTTTACCTATTATGAAGAAAGAGTGAGGCATATACACACAACCTCAGAATTAGAATTTAGTCCACAGAGCAGATAAAAAAAGTTTTTCACTATGCTTGCTAGAAATCTTGTGATATCTGTCAGTGAAACAGCATATCTGAGAACAGAATTTGGATTGGACCATTGAATTTTGTTTTAATATAATTTAAACTCTCATATCTTTCATGAAATGTTTGTTTCCTGATTTTAGAAAGCATTGTTTAGATACAGTGTAAAAAAGATTTTAAATACCACATGATAACAGAGAAGGTGAATAAGGTATTTTCATGCTTGATTATGCTCCAGTTATAAAAAAATATGAAACAGGCAGCTGTTATAACAGTACTAAGTTGCCCCTCTTGAATTTCAGCATGCCTAAAATTTGAAAAGGTACTCCTTTCTAGGAACATTTCCTGACTTGTTAGTGAAGTAGTGAATTGGCATGACAGATATATGGGAATGTTAGACATTAGAGAAGGACACAGTAAGAGAGATGAGACTAGAACTTAGGACTGCTCCATATAAAAGTTAGCATGAGAGTATTCATTATAAACCTATCAGGAATGGGCTTTCCATGGGTGTGTTTGTAATATTTAGCAGTAGTTAGCGCTTTCCAGTCCAGGATTTACAGAAGAGCAAGAGTGCTGGCCCAGCAGTTCAGTATGCTAGATAATCATAGAATCATAGCATGGTTTGGGTTGGAATGGACCTTTAAAGGTCATCTGGTCCACCCCCCCTGCAATAAGCAGGGAGATCTTCAACTAGGTCAGGTTGCTCCGAGCCCCCTCCAACCTCACCTTGAGTGTTTCCAGGGATGGGGTATATACCACCTGTACAATGATGTACAATGCATAGTCAGTGTCTTTTACCAACATTAGTTAGCAATATTCACAGCTGGAATAAGATTACAGTGTCAGGGAAATTACATGACATTAATTAACTGTAATAATTGTACTCCTCCCACAGAATTTTAGTTAGCAACCCCTTCTATTTTTTGTTTAACAAGACCAGATGTCTTTAAAGCCTTGGGTATTTCTTTTATGTGTTTATACCTGTGGGGGGAAAAAAGAAAGGTGAATGTTTTGTATGTATTTGTGTATTGTGTACTTCTGTTTTGTAGTAATCAATAATCAATGTAATTGTCTCTTTATCTAGGGGTTGATATCCAGGTTTATACTTCTAAAAATCCAACATGGTGTCCCAAAAAGATGGGAGAAAGAAACCAGACTGCAGCAAAGCAAGATATACAGCAAGTGCTTCAAACATCAAGTGCTACATTAAAATTTTTAATAACTCATAATGCAGCTGCTTTTCAAGGTAAGGCTTTCTGCTTTTCCTTTCCAAACTTGTTCATACTTTTCTTGATTTTCATCTTTGATTAGTTTATGCATGTAATAAAAGTTATCTGTTAATTTTTTTTTCTTCCTATGCTTTTATGCTTTCAAAGAAGGATTATTAAATCATGCAGGTGATTAGAAACTGCACTGCTTTTGGAATTTGTGACTTTTAAAAAATGATATTTGAGAAAAGTAAAAAACTGTTCTAGTAAGATGCTTTGATTTGAATTGTAAACCTGTAACTTGGCGTTCCTCTTGAACTTCTTTAATTTGGATGATACTAACATGCAAAATTATTGCCTGGAGTGCTACAAAAGAGAGATTTTGTTATTCCATTATTTCTGCCCACTGTGTTCTTTGTCTTGTTCTAATAGAAATACTTGGGTAGTTTGTTTTCGAGGTTCGTTTTTGGGATCTAGTTTTGTAAGCTTTTGATTCTCAAAAAAAAATTTCTGAGCTTCTAAAAATAATTTAAAAAAAAAATTGGCGTTGAGTGACAGTTGTTCCAATGCACAATAGGAAGCTATCTGATAAATTAATAGTTATTTGGGCTGGTGGTGGGATTGCCTTTTAGCAATTACCCTGCATGCTATTCAGTTTTCTCTGAATTAATAAGGCATAAGTTAATGTTGAAATTGGCTAGGAGCTGGGAAGATGTGAGAAATAGCGGCAGTATGAGATTGTATGTGATAGAAGGGGATAGAGCGTTTACCTGTGTTGAGGACAAAGCCCTACAGTCTTGTCATTTGTCTGTTAATGTGTACTTGTGGCCTTAATGACCGCTTGATTGGACAGGGTAAGAAGGTAACTTAGTGCAGGCTTAGGAAGTTGTGCTTCTGGTGACTCTTGTTTTTAACCTGTGAAGCTAAAATGATTAGTAGAACAAAAACTGCCTGGGGCCATAAAATGGGCAGCAAAGTTGACTCTGGGGTCCTAAAGCCTTCCCTTTTTGAAATTTAGGCACTGGCGCAAAGACAGGAGCCTGCCTCTGTAGCCTAGTGATGATATGTCCTCCCTATAGAGGGATGGTTTCAGGACTGCTTGAGAATTACAGTTTTTCGTTTTTTTGGTGAAATACGTGTGAGCAGTTCTTGTTGCAGGAATGCAAGCCATCCTTCCCAAATATGTAGCCTAACACTAATTACTTCTCCCACTGGCTTTCTTTCATCATTTTCTTTTAAACAAATATTTGTCAAAGCATATACTTTAAAGTATATATATATATTATATACCTTATACACTTCATATATTTTTGAAGTACATGCTTTTGTACTCTTTAATTTCCTTTTATGTAAAGAAATATAATTGAGAGAGAATATTCTGTGGATTATGGTATTATTTAGATTTAAAGCCTTGCTTAACCTTGAAGTAGTTATTTGTGGAAAAACATGCTGTTGAACATGCCACTCATTTTTGAAGAATTGCTACTGTTGCTAACTAAAATTCAAGCTAAGTGATTTCAGGTTCAGAGAGCATGATAAGATGCTGCTGATATTTTTGGGGTTTTGAACTCTAGGAACATAGTAAGACGCTATACCTGATCTGAATTCAGTTTTGACCCTGCTTTGAGCAAGAGTTTGGACTGGAGACCTCCTGAAAGTCCTTTCCAATCTGAATTACTGTATGACAGGGTGTCCATCTCAGTGTTCACCAAATCTTTAGGCATTCCCTTTATGTTTAGCTGAGGTTGGGCTGTGCAGCTAGGAGTGCGATTACCTCTTCTGCTACTTTGGCAACTGGACAGACGTCTCAGCAGTTAAGGCAGAAAGTGTGAAGGGGATTGTTGGGGTGTGTGCAGAGGGGAGGAGGTGTCATGGACTTTGCCATTGTTGTCACCTGCCTCTTTTCAAAGTCTGTTGAGGTTGGATGCCTTGGCCTAAAAGAGGTGGACTGGATCCAAACAGAACAAATAGCTAATGTTTTCTTTCAGTTTCTTACATACTCAGTAGAAAGAGGTAGGCAGTTAAAGTAAGTAATCTGTATCTGCCTCTCGAGGTATTCGGAGGTCTGTTTTCTCTCTGTATTAAATACAGTCTAGAGATCCTGAGTTCTTCAGGATGACTAAGTACTTTAGGATGACTGTGTTAGTGAAATGAGGCATCTGTCTGCCTGTCTATCTATTAACTATGTATCTATAAACTGTATCTTTATATGAGATATATTATGGAGAGCAAGAAATCATTCTTTCCTTGGAAGAGGTGACTGGAGAACTTAAGCTGTATGATAATTGTGTTTCAAGACAGTTATTTTGATAAGATAACATTCTTGCACATATCTGCATTTTTAGCATTTATTATCTTAACTGAGAAAAAGATTGTGAATGCTGTACAGGGATTGCTGTAACATGTCCATTCTAGTGGTAACATAAAAACATGCTTTTTAAACCTTTATTTTATATGCTATAGACCTATATATATGCACACACGCACACATGCGCTCCTTTTGTGCAGTGCTTGGATGTTACTCAAAGTTCACACTGACCCTTGTCTATACCTCCAAACAAAAGAGGAACAAGCGCCACCAGGGTCAACCCTTGTATAGTCACAATGCAGTGCCAGTTTTTGTGTAGGGGAAAAAAAAAATTCCCTATGGTTTCTAACAACTGGGAGAGGAATTAAATAGTCATCGTAAGAATCTGGTGATTTGGAGTGGGATGGAGCTCTGTGCAACAGAATAGCAGATCATGTGTTGCTTCACTGTTTTTCCATGCAGAGAGCACATAACCCTTTAAAAAGTGGCAATGCATGACATAGAACAAGACAGCAGCTTGTCTGGTTGAATTTCAGAGATAATAATTAGGTTGTAGAGTCTGAAAGTAAATGGACTTTTCTTTGTGCTGCTATATTTAGCAACTCTAGTACTGTACAGTTGATTTAACTATTGAATCATTTATGAATGTGGCAATCTGTCACCAAAACAGTGGACTTGGCAAGTGTGTCTCTGTAAGAAAGAGGTAATAAACCGCGTTCTTCAATACAGCATTTCCTGACATTTTTCCTACTGTGTAGGAAAACTCTAATGCCTTTGTGATCAAAGTTCTGGAGTGTATTGAATCAGGTTTTTCTGATGCAGTTTCATGTTCTTCTGTGAAATTATCACTACACAATAGATAAATGTCCACTTTATCCTAGACCAGAATTAAGTGATGTCAAACTCAATATTGTTTGAGGTCACAGTAAAATTACTACTTTTAAATATGATAAAGTTCTAGTCAGTAGCAAAAATAAATTGTGTGAACTAGACAATGTGTTGAAATCTTCTGAGCTGCTTCCTCTGGTAGCATGGTAAGCCATAAGACATAATGGAATATCTGCTCATCCTTGTAAAACTAAGTCTGCCCTGGCACTGATTCAATTGTTTTCCATTTGTAAAGTTTTCTGAAGAATGATTTGAAGATCAGAAAACTTCCAGCAAGAGCTGCTGTATCTCATGGTTTCAAATGATACATTGGCCTCTAGATCATTTGCAATGCGAAGAACTGCTTTGAAGTTCCAACATTTTCTTCTTTCTCGGCTCCATAATCCTTTATTTTTTAAGTGATACAAATAAGCTAAAATCCAAATACCTGTGAATCCCAACTTCTATTAATTAAATGAAACTGAATGATTCTATTGAAAGTCAAAAAAGTGGACTGGCTAAGAGACCTGATTGTCACACTGTTGTTATGTTGAGGGATGAGGGTCTCAAAAATATCTCTGGTTCACTAGAGTTATGCTCTTCATTCTCTGTTGCTCTGCAGACCTTACCCACAGCTACAATTGTGTTCCCTGATGGACTGAGGAAGTAGGGAATTTTAGTAATACAGGGAGATGATTATACCCACTGGTTGGTCGAAGGAGCAAAGCTGTTATACAAACTTTATTAACTTCAGAAATTATCTATTCAGATGGTATTTTGATTCCCTATGTTTATAACTTAGAATTCCTTGTATATATAACTTAGAATTGGACCCAGTATGTCTATATATAAATAAAACACAGCATTAAGGGGCTGTTTTAAGTGCAGAAATCTGGAATTTTAGATTAATACTTAAAATTTCATTATTAATCCTGAGTTTTATTTCTGTATGGCAGGCAAGTCTTTTATAATTCTAGAGGGATTTACTTCTATTGTATTTTATTCTTATCTTTTAGATACTTATTTGCATACATGTATGCTGTGCTACAGGCATTCCTGGGGTATACATACACAGGGATTTAATGGGCTTCTGTAATAACAGTTTTCACCACATCAGTCTTTTCTTAAGTTGTACTTCTTCAGCATGCACTGGTGCTCATGGATTCTTGTCTCAGCCTATGTTTGTTTACCATCACTTAATTATTTCTTCTAGTTGCAGTAATACCTGAGTTACAATTAAGCTGATGTAGGCACACTGTTCAGACTTAGATACTTGGTGAATACTAAGATTTTTTCATAATCATATTTTTGTTAGTACCCAGCTAACTAGTATTTTGGTTTATGTCTGTATAACACAGTAATCAGTGTAGACATATGCTAATTTAGAATTTTTATACTTTATGTAGTGCTCATACATTAGAAAAAGCTGTGAGATACAAATTTAAAGCATCATTCCCTTGGGAGCAGTGGCTATAGAAAGTTTGCATTTTCACAGAACTGCGGATGCCTGCTTCCTGCTTATTCTGAGAATTTTGGGAAGCTGATTGCTGGCAAAATGTAGGAGTTTGAAAGAAAAGTGAACTCTAACAGAAGGCGGCAGTATAAAGTTGGTGGTTTCAAACAAATGTTTAGTGTTGTTTCAAAGACAGCATTTTCTGTAGCCTTTCAAATTTCCAAGATTTCCAAGTACATGTGGAAAAGTGTTCACTTAGAATTTTTATTCTGTTAAGAAAATGAAAAAAAAAAAAACCCAAAACCAAAAAACAACCTCAGCAAGTCAAGCCTTGTTGAAAGACAGAACTCAAAATAATCTTGACAAGTTGGAGACAAAATCTGAAAAACATGTTCAGTAGGAACAAATGCAAGATGTTAGGTTTAATTGGGGAGAAACAGTGGAAGACATAACAGGATGGGGGATAACTTGCAATGGATCTATTCTGTAGGAAAGGTTCTGGGAGTAATGATGGATCAAAAGCTGACAAAAGTTAGCAGTTTCATGCTGTTGTAAGACAGGCAACTGTCGTTGTAGGATTCTTAAACAGAAAGACAGCAGAGATTTGTGAACTGAAACTTTTCTGTTTTGCACTGCTAAAGTGGAGAACTGTGTTCAGTTTTGGGTAGTTTACTTGAAGAAAGACATGGACCAACTGGAAAAAAGAGAGAAAAAATATGCTCTGAAATATAAACATGTAACTTAAAAAAATGGGCAACCCTTGTTCCTTTAAAATGAGAAACCTAGGGAAGAATTATGCTATTTCTTCAAAAAAATAGGTGACAACTACATAGAAGACAGTAGTTCTCTGTTCTCTGTCATGTAGTAGATAACCAATGTTTTCATACTATAGCAAAGAAAATGTAGGCTCAATGTGAGGAAATATTTTCCAGTGACAACATTAAAATGCTTTTGATTAAACTTTTGGGGGGTTTCCATGTCCACTGGTCTTAGAAACAAGCTGGGCAAGACAACAGCTGCCAAGAATTATGTTGTAGGTATGACTGGTTCTGCTTTGGGGGCCAGGGTTTAGACTAGACGGCTCAACAGACTTTTCTCGGCCTTACGACAGGTTTAAAATGTGATTTACAAAGAATGGTTAAAGGAACTGAATGTTTTAATTAGTTTTAAGCTTTATCTGTGGGTACTATGCTCTAACAAAAAAAGGGTTTATTCATTAATTTCTCTCCAAGAAGATAACACAGTTCTCTCCTATAACATACTGGGATGGACTGCTTCAGTCATAAAGATGGTTGCAGAATGGGTTTAAATTTAGAGTACTATATTTCAGTATTAAAAGAACATGAATTTGTTCAAAACTTTGTACACAATTTTTTTTTAATTATTTATTATTCTTAGAATGGAACTTTTGTGTATAGAGCTATTAAATCTATACACTGCCACTTGACTAGATACTTAGTAATTATGCTATTATGAACTGCATATTCCACGTTGGAAATTCAAGGAGTTTTGCCATTTTGACAATATAGACAGTCTTATTTTTACCTCTTTTTTTTTTTTCAAATTGCATCTCAGTGAACCTGGCATACTGCTTAGGAAAAATGGAATCACGTACTGCATTTTCGAAGGCTTTGTGAGAGGTAAAACCAATTTTCTTTCTCAGCAAAAGTAGACTAAAATTGTCTGGTTTTAGGTGGAATTTTTGAAGATAGATAAGTTACACTAAAGCAGGGAAATCCGACTGCATTTTAAGTGACTTCTTAAATTAGAAAACCATCCTGTCAAAACAGCAAAAAGGAAGAGTGAGGGAGGGTAGAATTGCATCAAATTAGAATTAATCAAATAAACATTAAAATACATTATTACAAAATTTAACAAACCAAATACTGACTTTTCCTGTGAACAACTACACCTGTACTTGAAAAAGTACATGAAGTGTAATAAAGAGAGAATTAAACTAGGAAATATGCAAAAAAGAACTGTACAGTAACCATAAACCTGGGTGGAGAATTTTGCTCCTTTGGAAGAAAATCTGAATTTACTGCTAGACACCTTAGGGCCTGTCAGATGTCACTAGAAACCTATGGTTAGACAACTGAACTGAGCCCAATACCACCCTTGACTGTAATGAAAGCTTGGACACTTAGTTAAATTTCAAATATTTAGATACCTACACTGAGGTGTCTGAAGCTGTGCCCCAATATGTATATTGTACACACCAAAGTAACAGTGCTCAGAAGTTCTCTACTCTCCAAAACCTTACAGCCACCCTAATGTAGCTTAAGGGTGAGTAAGGTCTGGGAACACAAGCAGGTTATTGAGCAATAAGCTAATATTTGAGTTTCCAGCCTGTCAACTACTTGGAGGTGATTGTGTTTTTCCTGAAGTAAATGAAAGCTGGCTTACTGCTCAGAGAGAACTGATTCCCTCCTGAGGGAAGAAGAGAGGCAGAAATGTGCAAGTAGATTCTGTGCACGTAATGTGAAATCTATTGTTCACCCCTTTGCTCATCAAGTGGCACTTTGCTTACATGCGAAATAGGAAGCGATTATCTACTTTTCTTTCTGTTCTTCTGGAATGAAGCAGAAAGGTACGTCTGTGTCATGTAATGAAGTAGGTGGCATAGTGAGTGAAAAACTTTTACTAATATTGAACAGGTCATCAGCAGGTGTAGGTAACTACTTGAATCTTAAAATAGCTGTTGATAAAAGTAGTGTCAATTTTTAATAAATCTACAAGTCTCAGCTTGTATTAAGGGCTTGAACGTAAGTCTGTGCAGACTAGAGGAGTAGCGTGATAGAGATCTGCTGATCCTGGAGTTCCAGAAGAGAACAGTTTATATTCAGTATTTAAGTGCATTTAAAATGCATATGCATAGCAGGTCACACTACAGAATGCTACACATTCACTGTAGGTCAGCTGCATAACCATTTAGCACGTGTACAGTAGCCATTTATGTAGGATTTTTGGATAGTGTCTAAAAATACAGCAGATTACTGAGAAGAGTTGGCTGTTTTCTGGGTTATTTATTTTGCAGTGTATAACTCTTAGACTTCCCTGTTGCAGCTGTTCTGGTCTGTATAACTGCTTAATATTAATTGGGACAGAAGCAAAGTGAAAAATCAGCTGTGTAGTTCAGTGGTTAGGGTACTCATCTGCCATAAAGGAAGGTTGCATGCTGCAGCTCCAGTGAGTATTTTTAATTATTTGTATAATCTATAAATATAGTATGCACTGGCATAGTTTCACCTGCCAGGCCTGAATCACTTTAGAACAAGTGTTTTTTGATGCATGTATGAACTCTGGGCTGGATGTACTTCCAATTGTCTGTATGTCATCAGTTTTGTTGCACTTTTCAGTGGATCCTCTATGGTCACCAGGACTTAAGAAGGAATTATGTGTTGAATGGGAGCCAATTAACTAACGTCTCTTAAAGAATAGAGAGAGATGCATCTAAATTCCAATGGGTGTTCCCCTCCACTACCACCACTGTGATAGCTATGGGCTGGTTGCTTGTTTTGAATGAGATAAACTTGTACGAAGTATAGGATAGATGTTCTGCAGGATCAGGCTTATTACATCACTAAGAAAATTTCTTTTAAATCAAGTTAATGTGTTATTTTTATACTGGAGTATAACATGTCTTTGTTCTGTGCTTGTGTAAAATGCATTATCTATGTATAAACATATTTATTTATTGTTAGATGTCTAAAAATAATGAAATATTTGAAGTATTCTTTGTTCTTTTTGTTGTACCTACAAGGTCTTTGTGATGTGTGAGATGGGATAACGTAGTTATAATTTGCAAGGTTTGTAGATGTACAGAATGGGACTAGAAATTTTAAGTTATAGCGTGGCTTTGCATTGTGCTCCCATTATGTCATGACAATTAAAGAGTTTGTAAGCTAATTTTCTTGCTTTTGCCTAACACAGTTTTAACCTTATGTTATTTTAAACAAATTGCTGGTAATGTAAAATATCTGAGTATCACCAATGAGTATTTAGTTTTGTCACTCCTGATATGTTACTTAAAAGCTGCACGCAAGAATCCTGTAAGCAAAGTAAGGCCTAGTTCAACCATATTAAAATTCTATGTACATTTTAATTTGCTTTCTGCTGTGTGACTGTGTTATACTGAAGCTATTACCTGGCTCAGTGGTCCCCACAGACAATTTCCCTTTCTCATTCTGATTTTATTGTCAGCATCCTACAGGAAACTGCAAATTCAATTTTGATCAGTCCCATGAGGGACTTGATTCTTCATGACTTATTGTTGTTGTTTTAAAAATAAATTGAAATAGCCATCTAATTTAAGGGTTTCCTTCAGAGCAGAGGATTAAAATCTGTAATTTCTTTTATGCAAGGGCTTTTCCTTTATTGTGTTATTAGGTAGACTCTAATATTTAAGGAAATTTTGTAGTCATTACCCCCTTAGGAAAGATTTAGTTCTTCATTTAATATTTCCATTCTATATTTAATGGTTCGTTAAGCTGGCTTTTTTCTTTCTTTCACACCTGGTGATCATAAACCTGCTGTTTTCTTTTAAAGATAATGTTTTCTTGAGTATTTATTATAATTTAAGATTTAAATATAGCCCTTCCTGCACTCACTGCACTTAGTCCTTACTGTGAAACAGATTAATGACCCATTTGGTTTAAAGAACTTTAATTTTGCTTCCCCTTTCTGTGCTGTGTTACTGTGAGACAAAATAGCCAAGAACATGGAAGATGAAATAGTGCGAAGTTAGAAGGGGACCGTGAGGAGAAGAGAAGGTAACTGCATAAGAACAAAACAGGTTAGTGATATAGTGCAGTGTGACCCTCCCAGAGGCAAAGGTGTTAACATTAAATCCTTGGGATGAGATTCAGGGCTTGATTCAGCTGCACAACAGGCATCTCTCTAGTGCTGTTTTAGCTGTCATACGGTGTCCTCTCCGTCCTCCAGGGTTACCTCTACAGAGAGGTGCTGGTCCTGTTTGTTCTCTGTCATATCTGCTGGTCCCATGGAGGATGTCCTACATAACCTCAGGAAAAGCAAATGACACTGTATTTTGGGCATAAGATTCACGTTCACTCTTTCAGACTGTAGATGTCCACATCTAGTGTCTACATGTGAGGTAGGGCAATTTGGTCCCATAATGGTCAAAGGAAATAAGACCAAATATGTCTATTTTAAATGGAGTTAAGTAACTCCAAAGACCACCTATATTAACAGTTTTTACTTACATAAACTGTATATAGTATATATTTATATTTTAAAAGTAAGGGACTAAGTTATATTAAAGCCTTAGACAATGTCACCATCACATAGTCGTCACTGGAAAAGATAAAAAAAATTGCAATTCAAATTGCTGCTCTTGAGGAACGTCACTGGTTTTGATTAGATACAGAACAGACAAGGTAGTAGGGTGAAAAAAAATCATGATCATAGGTTTGTTCTTGCTTCTAACCACAGATTTGCTTCCCTAGCTGAAATAGTTCTTTGATAACTCAGCTTCCCTCCCTGCAGTTGCTATGGTACCTAATGGAACTGGAACAGGAGCATACTGTCAAGCAGATTTGGGAAGATGCACCGAGGCTCAAGCTTTTTGCATATCTTCTTAAAACTCGGCTCCTCTTATAAAACCAATCAAGAGCACTTATACTAGTGATATAAATAATTAAAAATATCTGTGTCAATTACAGATCTTTTAAAAAATACCCAACCATCAGCTTATGTCTCTGTACTGATCAAGGCAATCAACTGGGGAATGGATTAAAAAAAAACAAATAAACAAACCAGAAATTAATAAATGCTAAAAAGCCAAACCTTAGAGAAGTAATGAGAGAAGTATAGAATTAGGGCATTAGGAAGAAAGAAGAAGAGAGAAAGGGGGAAATAGGTGTGGCCTTTTTCATTTCTTCTTCTTTATAGAACTTTACACCCTCAATTCCCTCACCTGCACAGTGTACAACCATAACAACAGTCCTTTCTTGAGACTGCAACCTAAAATGACTCTTAAGTATCAGAAAGAAAGGGGGAAGTCAAAGACAGTATTAAGAATTCAGTGTATCCAATTAATCAGCTGGTTGTTGTAGAGAATCCAGAAGGTGTCTTTTCTGCTCTTCAAATGAGGACACTACTGCTTATATAACCTGAAAAAAAAGAAAATCAGATTGTGTTGTAGAGACTATGATTCCTCTCTTCTCTGCATCATCTAGCTTTAGATTTCAGTGAAACACATTACGGCTAGAAGCTGTAAGTAGTTCCCAGCTTGGTCCATTTATGTGCAAGTATCTTCTGTAACATTGAAAGAAGGCCAAGCGTGGCATCTTCTCACTGTTTATGTTGAGAATTCAGAAAAAGTGATAGTTTTTTGACTTACCATTTGAAAATGTAAAATCTCATACAGCGAGAACGGCATTACAACATTTTCCTGAAAAGTTAAAATGAAAATTCTGAAGAGTAAGAAAAGTCTATTTGATGTTCTAGCAAAATGAAGCAAGAAAAACATTCTAAATAGGGCATGTCAAGTTTAATTCAAAGTATAAGTAGTTTCTTAAAAAAAGCTGCTAACCTGCTTCTGTTCCCATAATAATAGAGGAAAAAGTAGAAGTGGTTACTCTGACTCAAAACTTTAGAGGTTGTACAAATTCAGGGGAAAAACATGCTGTTTTGCTCTACAGTGCTACATATAGATTTTCCATTACCTTAAACTTCAGAAGTCATCACTATCTGTTTAATATGGAGATGCAGAGTTAGTGGCATTCTTTTGCTGTCAGTTTGTATACAGTTTCACAGAGCAAATACTCAGTTACTTGAAGGACTCAGCATATGAATCCAGTCAATGTGAGCTATTACGTAAATCTACACTGGTAAATGCATCTTTAAGCAAGGTCATCTCTGGTCATGAGGAGGTACCCAGCTTGGTTGAGGTGCATATGCAATATCCAGGCATAAGCAGTGTCTAGGCCAGTGCTTCCACGACAGAGTAACCACATCCATATGCGTATCGTTGAGCTGTACAATTTGCTGCTTTTATGCTCTGTAACGTGATTATTTTCACAGGTTTTCTTTTTTGCTTGAGGATGTCAAGAAATAATGATGGTAACCCATCAGAGTAGTGTTTTTAGAGCATGGCATCGAATGTATGTGTTGCAGGCCCTTAGGTGTGGTGTTGGCGCTTGAGTGGCAAGGCTGCTGGAACAGTGATAATGAACTGTACAGGCTGGAGGGAAGCCTCTGTCATCTATACTGCTTTTTAGTCCCAGGTCCCTGGAGTGAAGTGGGGTTTTGTTTCAGTGGGCACAAGTTGGCACACATCAATCTTAGGAGCAAGCTGGCATTTAGACAATACAGATGATCAGGGTAGATGGCAGTGAACCAGGGAGCTAACTTGCTTGGCCTTGTATACATAGCTATACTCTGATTAGTCTTCCAGAAAAATTTTTACAAAGTCAACAAAGGTATTTAGTAGACAAGATAAACAAGATAAAAGATGAAGTCCTTGTATGACTAACGGGGCGGGGGGGGGGAGAAGTTAACAAAAGGGTATGGGAAGAAATGGTTGATTCTTACAGTGGAGGGAGGTCATCAAAGTGTTCTTCAAGGGTGTGTGCTGTTCAACATGGAGCAAAAAAAAAAACAACTTGGAAGAAGGAACAAAAAGTAAAGGAATTCTCATGATTGTAAGTTATACAGGGTTATATAGAATAGAGCCAAATACAAAAAGTTGCAGAAAGGCTTTACAAGACTGGCTAAACAGGATTTAAAATGGCAAACAAAATCCAATAAAATTACATGTCATTTGATACATATGGGGAAAATAAATCCTGGTTCTTGTATAAAATGATAGTCTCTGACTTGACCAGTAGTAAGATCTTGTGATTGCAATAGGTAATTCTGTGAAAAATTCAGCTTGATGCTCTGTAGCAGTTAAAAAAGTAAATGGCATATTAGGAACTGTTAGAAAAGGAACAGAGAGCAAAGCAGGAACCATTGTATGTTGCTACATAAATCCATGTTCTCCTGCATTTTGAATACCATGTGCAGTAGACTACTGACAGAGGCTTAGGAATCCCTTGTCATTGAAGCTCTCTAACTTCCAAACAGAGAAAAAGCTCAACATCATCTGTCAGGAAAGTAACAGTTGTCGTTTATCCATTCTTGGGGAAGAATGAGAGATTTGATGGCTTCTCAGAGTTGCTTTGATCTATATTTTGTTCTGGGATTTTATTTTTATAGCTTATCAGTAGCTACAATATTCTGAGTACTAAAGAGATCTTTAATAACTGAAGCTGTAACAACACCCAGTGTCTGGGAGCTCAGCCAGATGGACTCAGATGAGAAATAAGCTATAAATTTTAATAGTCAAGGTGATTAGCACTGGAACAGGCTATCTATGGTGATGATAGAATATCAACTCCATCTCAAGTTCTTCAGGTTTAGCATCAGCTTTTGGAGATGTACTGTAACCAAATGGCAGACACTGCCCTATTTTGTAAAGAAATATTTTGCAAGCCCAAGGTGTGTTACAGCAGTCGGATTTTACAATCCTACTCTAATCTTAAAAATGGTGAATATGAACATATGAAAGCATTCATCGTAGTACAGTCTGGCACTAGAATCATTCTTTGGAAGATGAATAATGTCAATTTAATCAGAAAACTGAATCACACGCATCCCCCTACAGTTTTCTTCCTCATGCAGAGAGTTAATAGAAGACCACTGAGTTGTTAAAGTTCTCCAAGCAGTTTTACAACAAAGTGGGATTTAGTGTGGTATGTGTATTACGAAATTCTTCTCAAGTATAAATATCACATCTAGTGTTTGTGGTTGCTTTGGATTCTCTTTGCATGCTTTATACATTTTCTAAGGGCCTTAGGACCCATGCATTTTTGTATCCGTACTGAATCCTTTCTGGATTGCTAGGCTTAGGGGTATCAAGTCATGTTACATGTTTAAGTCTTGAAGTCATTTTCACTTACTTTAAACATCACAGACCTGTACACCACTGACATTATTGCTCTGTGCTGTCAGTTTTTGCATAATTATTCATTAAGGCTTTTTTAAAAAACAGATAATGTCCAAAATTTCTTCCATGTCTCTTTGCACTCTTCACCATGATTCATACTGTCTAATTGAATTTGGCTCCAGCTTTTAAGAAAATAGTATTTAGAGCCTGAGATCCATCAATGGAACTTCAAGCCATTAAGTTATACAACAAAACAGGATTTCAAAGACTTTGGCAAATATTTTATTTTTTGGTCACAAATGGAGAAAGGTTGTGCATGCAACTACTTTATTTCTTACCAAGCTAAGATACTTTCAGTGTCTTGAAATCTTGCAACAGCGTTATTTCACCATGAAAAGCAATCCCCCCCCCTGCCCCCCACAGAGTCCTGTTCAGGTTATCAAATGAAAACCATAGCATAATACAGGGAAAGAATAACTTTGGAAGCAAGCTGCCATGATTTATTATTACTTGTTAAATGACTCTTTACCCTACCTAAAAAAATATTTTGCCACGTTTCTTTAGCAGGCTAAAACTTAGAATTTCCCTGCATATTAAGTGAAACCAGGTTATGTTTTATTGGTGATTCTCCAGTGAATATTATTTTGACCTCTTGTTTGTTTTTGCTTTCCATTTTATCTTTTGTGATTCATGACTCTTACTATGGTAAGTGTATAGGATTGAGAAAATGCCTAGCTGAAGGAGGTAAACAAATGCTAGGATGACAAACTATGACTTTTATATCATATAAAGTATCATAAACACTCTACTTTTTGCTGGATTTTATTATATAAAACAAGTTAGGCAAAAGTTTGTAGATAGAGATAATTTCTCTTATCACCTGTATTGAGTGGATAAACTTTCAATTATGTTTTTTTAGCTCTTAAAAAGATAACTACCTCTATCTATAAATCCCGGGTTTATCTGTGTCACTAGGTCACCAGAGTTATAAGAACAGTATAATATTAGGTAACATACTTTAGGTACATGAAAATTAATCCAAAGAGAAAATCCTTGTACTCAATGCTGTCTCAGTTAAGTTCTGCTTCAGGAGTTTTTGAAAGAGTGTTTTACTTTGTCCGCTCCCAGATCTATTTCCACCAGCAGTATCTAGTTGCCCTGTGAAGACCAAGGCCTGTTCTAATCTAGTTGTTCTTATTAACATTAAGTTATGCCTCTGAGGACCTTTGAGAAATGCATTAAGTGAAAGGACTAGTATTTTTACTTGTGATTCACTTTTTTGTCTTGTCACTGTGATAAGCTTTCAAAAATTAGATGCAGCAGCTGCTTCTAAGTATTTACCTGTTGAGAGCACAGTGGTAGAAATCGTCCCTGATGCTTTAATTATGCTACTTTTATGCAAACACATACTTTGTCCCTTTCCATTTAGGGAGGGAAAAGGTGCCTACCTCGAAATGGACAGCAGGGGGACTTGGGCTCTGTTTTCTGTACTATTTATGTTTTTTTATTTTAAACAGGCAGTGGATTCAAAACAACAGTAGAAACTGGAATGCTTGTTACACTGACATGGCATCCTTGTTCTGTGTCTTTGAAGCAGGGAGTAAACCAGTAGGTCTCTCTGCCCTTAACTGAGTTTTTGATAATTAAGCTAGAGCTAGGTTTCTCCTGCCTGCTCTCCTTCCCGCCCTGAGAATCTTACATCCCAGGCCAGAGTGACTGGCTGAGCTTTCACAGTAGTGGAAGGTGTTTTCTCCCACACTGCTTGATAGGCCAAAGGAGGAGCCCAATTTGGCTCTTTCCAGATTAAAAGAAGAGAATTTGTGTGTTTCCAGCTGGAATCCAACTTAATGTTGGATTTATATGTAGCAGTGTATGTACAGTAGTGGTTTCATTTATTTATCTATTTATTTGTTGTAAGCTTAATACAGAAACAGGGTTTTTTTAGTAATTTTTAAGTAGTTTGATTGGAAACCTGATAATTATTCTTTTAAAATTATACCATGTCAGAACAATAGTTATCTTTTAATGAAGTGTTAAGACTGGACCACAGTGTTCAATCCTTAGTAATAGCATAGATTTCTTACATGTACTGAGAAGTTATTTAGTCACTCAGGGGAATACAGTCTGTGTAAGGCCTACCTAAACTTTGATTTAAGCAACTAAAAGTGTAGCTGGATTCTGGACAGTGATACAGACCAACTGCTTTCCAACACTACCTCAGTATGTGGGATGTGGGTGCCTAAACTGAATAGGTATGTCTGTTCTTAGATTTATTTCTGCTTAGAGAGAAGAGAAAGAGGTAAAGCTGCATTGTTAGAATAGAGGACAGGAGAACTCAGAAAGTATTCTCTGTAGTCTTGTGTGGGTGCATTGACATTAACAGCTTAGGCTGAATTAAGAGAGCTCTTTTGAAGGGAATCTCCCAGCTGTCCTCATGGACTCTGCTTTGGCTTGCATCAGTCAGCAGCTGCACAGTTCACAAGCTCAACTCCTTGCAGATGAATCTAAACTGAAGGATGCCTTTCAGAATTACATCTAATTTTCCCCAGCTACTAGTAGGCATGGGATCTTTGGAACTAGAATTTGTCTGAAATAAAGTCCTCCAAAATTCAAGTAGTGTGAATACTGGATCATCTGCACCAACTGTTTCACTCTGTAGATCCATTCCTATTACATCACAGAGCTTGCTAACGTACATAGCCTATGTGATCTTGTGTAGAGTAGCCTCATCCAGCAAGGAATTGGCCATCCTTATTACCATTTTTGGAAGTGAGATCATGTAGCATTTCTGGGGATCAAATTCTTAAAGGCTTCTCATGTTAATTCATCAAAACATCTTTAAGACTGATGATATCTGCCTTTATGTTCATGTATATGATATCATGATGGTAAGATGCCAGAAGGCCATTTAAGACATCTTCTAGTACTTCAGAGATGGCTTTAAAGCAGGTCAAGCAGGTCATGTGTTTTGCAGTGACCCTTTCACAATAATAAGTTTTGTGCATTACAGAAATGTAATAATCTCTTTGGGTAAAATGATTGCTACTCGAGTAATAAGAGTAAAAAATACATTATATTTAAATGTAAAATGAGAAGGATGGATATTTCAGCAAGAATGTGGGGAAGTAAATAGTTTTCACAAAACTGCTTTTGCACAGAATCTTGGGATATTCAATAACTGCTAGTGGCCAGGATGCTGATTTCAGATCTTCTCCTTTTCACAAATTAGGATAGTGTCTTGTAATATAAATAGAGTTACATGAAGGGATAAGGCCGTGGAGGAAGGAAGCAAGCCAGCCCAAGAAAGCTGGTTGATATTCAGGGATCACCTCCTCCCAGCTCAGGAGTAGTTCATCCCGAGAAGCAGGAAGTCAGGCAAAAATGCCAGGACGCCTATGTGGATGAACAGGGTGTTTCTGGTAATATTCAAACACACCAAGGAGGTATACAGAAGGTGGAAGCAAGGATGAGTAACCTGGGAAGACTACAGAGAAGCTGATAAGTATGGGCTAGATGAGCAGCCACTGAGGTGGACTGAAAACTGGTTGAGCGTGGTGATCAGTGGCATGAAGTCTAGTTGGAGGCCATTAACTAGCGGTGTACTCCAGGGATCAATACTGGGTCCAGTCCTGCTCAACATCTTCATTAATGATCTGGATGATGGTGCAGAGTTTGCCCTTACCAATTTTGTTGATGACATAGAACTGGGATGAGTGGCTGATACATGAGAGGATTTTGCTGCCCTTCAGAGGGACCTCGACAAGCTGCAGAAATAGGCTGATGGGAATCTCATGAAGTTCAACAGAGGCAAATGCCAAGTCCTGCACCTGGGGAAGAGTTTTCCCATGCACCAGGACATGTTGGTGGCCAGCTGGCTGGAAAGCAGCTTTGCAGAAAAGGTCCTAAGGGTCCTGGTAGATACCAAGTTGAACATGAACCAATGACGAGCCCTTGCAGCAAAGACCACCCAGCAGCCTCCTGGGCTGCATTAGGAGGAGTGTTGCTGGCAGGCTGAGGGAGGCTGTCTTTCCCCTCTACTCAGCACTGGTGAACCCACACCCTGGAGTTGTATCTAGTTCTGGGCTCCCCAGTACAGGAGAGATACAGAGCTACCGGAAAAGGTCCAGTGAGGGGCCACAAAGATGACTGATGGACTGGAGCGTCTCTCCCATGAGAAAAGGCTGTGAGAGCCTGGACTGTTTAGCCTAGATATAGCCATAGCTAATATTGCTGTGTTGTTTTAAGCTTTTAAGGGTTCAGAACTGGAGGAGGTGAATCTTTCCATAGCATCATTGGTGATTACACAAAATCTGACTGCTAGCATACCTAAACATAGGGGTGGGGTACAGATGACTTGATAAAGGTCTCTTGTAACTCTCCCTCTGTAACCCTCTTGGTTACCTCCTCTGCTTGCCCATCTTTTGGCAGGCTGTGTGCCAGGGACTGTCTGCTATGGTGCAGCTGTGCATAGTCTTGGCTCTGACTTCTAAGGAGGTTCCCTGTACTGGCAACTACCTTCTGTAGTGTGCCACTGCCATTGCTGCCCTGGCTCTAGCAGTCCCCTGCACAGTTCCTTTCCATCCTGTCTGCCAAGTCTGCCTTAACTGCCAGATGCATGCTGGCATGCCATGGTGCCAGGGCTCCTGATCTCTAGTGTTCCCTAGGCATTCGTGAAACAGGAAACCAAACACAGGCCTGTTCTGCCCTGCTAAGATTGCAAGCCCAGCAAGCAACTTCTTGTACTGTTTGGTGTCTCCTAACCCAGCTGAGATAGACCCACTGTGTGACCTCCTCTGTAGGTCTTAAGTTGCTTCATCTTGCATTACGTAGTTTGAGTCCAAAAGGGACAGAAACCCCTTAGCTGGGGTTCCCTTCAGAATAGACATGCCTTTTAAACATAATGAAGAGACTGGAGGGTATTTATTTATTTATTTATTTATATGCCTGAGAAGCATGTGTCTTTCAAGCACTATAATAGTTTGACTGGTGAAACAGCCAGACATACACAAGTTGGTCCATCTTTACAGCTGAGCCATCTTCTGGTAGTCTTTAGTAATGAAGGATTTGCAAAAGCTAGCTGTTCAGTTTGGAATGGATTTTAATGATAAGTGAAGTTACTGTCTTCATTAAAAAAGAAACAAAGTCAGAAATCGGCTGTAGTAGTGCTGGAAGAGTCAAGCTGTCCTATTGGATTGCCTTTTGAGTGCAGATTTTTTCTTAGCATGACACTGTATGTGCAAGACTCCTTAAGAGCAGATCATCATATCCCTCGTCCAGGCACTACTTCTTCAGAACAGACCTACGACTAAGTATGGTTTGGGCTTAGCTCAGCATAAAACAAAGGAATTTTGTAAAAGGAAGTTCATGGGAGAATCTAAGTATCATAAGCTTCAGAAACCACCGGACAGAGACCCATAGCAGCCGTCATTTGGGGAGAACACAGCTGTGACAGTGGTTTATTATATAAAAGGTGTTAAGGAAAGGCCTGTGGGGCCTATGGGCAGGTAGAAACATGACAAGGAAGGTTAGTGTGTGAGATGGTCATAGGAACCGTAAGATGTCTTGAGGGGAACAGAGCACTTATCCCTTAATTTGGGATTTGGAATTTTTTGTTTTTTTAAATCAATACTTACGTATACTTTAATCATTTTGTTGCTTTTTGTCTGAGTGATGTGTGCGAAGAGTTAATCTAGTTCTGTTGGTTTTAATACATCTTCAGGAAAATGGGCAATGTTTAGGTGTTAAATATTTTAACAATATGGAGATCCAGATCTATTCTATTGCTGCTTTTTTTTTTCTGTCTATGTACAGCACAGGTATCATATTCTTCCTTGCCTAAGGAAGCCACAGACAACTGGCTTGGCTAAGGACAAAGCCAGGGCCCTGCAAATAGGAGAGCTTGACCAATGAGCTAAAAAGTGATTGAAAGGCTTGTTGCTAAGCTGGAGGGAGAAATGTGTTCTTCAGGGAAGAAGGTTGAACTTCATTCCCAAATATTGTCCTTAGAAGCTCCAGCATATCAAACTTCAGGAGCATGCTGCAGTGTGCGTACAGACCTTTTGTTTTTCCTTTGCTTCTATGAATAAGGGTTTTTTTGTTTGTTTTTGTTTTTTTAAGAAGAGATTGTGGTTTGTCTGCATCATCTTGACACTAATTTCAGAAAATAAATCTATTGCAAAGATCAACCCTGTTATATTGCCAAGGAAACACAGGTGGTGGTCACTCTCAGGTTAGAGAGAATCCTTGATAATGCCTTTGATAGATGTGCTGAGTTCCTCAGCAGAAAAAATGAGGAGGAACAAAGACATACCCAGTCACGAAAAGGTAGCAGTTCATAGCCAGCTCATAGAGCACAAGGAGTCCTTGTTCTTTTTTTACTTATTTCCATTTTTTTATATCCATCATACTTCTTTAAGTTGAATACTTCATTCTCTTGCTCATGCATGTATATTTCCTCTCTGATTTATGTGGTGTTCCTTCTTATCCTCATAACTTTCTTTTCTAGATCTATTTTTATTTTGGTTCTTTTTAGTTAATACTTTCATTTGACTCTGAGATTAAAATCAGTAGTATGAAAAGCAAAGGTGTTCTGTTCCTGTGTATTAGACAAATTAAGCAGTTTTTGTGATTTGGTTTCCTAAGTGCAAACATCTAATACTACATTTGGTGACCTGAAACCTCTTACCTGGCCTCAAGGGCTCTTCTGGAGAAGTGCAGGTCTCCTGTGGATCCTGTGCGACGTCTTACTGGCTATCACAGGTACTCTGGGGCTCTTCCAGTGGCACTGTATGTTTGTGGTTGGCTACCTGAATCCCATTCAAATTGCTTTTAAGCAGATTTTATTGACAGTAGTGTTGATGGCAGTGGAACTGGTGGACAATAGCATTTTTAACACTGCTATTTAGGAATTAGCTGAACACAATGAGGCTGGGAGAATAAGCTATTCTTTACTTGGCAAGCATGAAAAGCTTAGTATATGTCTATAGCTAACTATAATGCATGTGGGAATCTGGCTTCCCAAGGAAGAACAAGTAAGATATATGATATAGTGGCATCCTTTTAGGGTCTTTGCTGAAGTTACATGGTTGTTCTGCCATGTTAAGATGCCAGCAGTCAAAGGCCCATAATTACTGGAAAGTATCTTGATTCCTGCAAAGAGAGATTTGATGTCAGAGGTAAAATTGCACAGATGGGCTAATACTTAGTCAGGTATTTTTTTGAATTTTTCCTTTTCCAGGTATTGTGGCTCATTAAAATACCTAGAAGCCAGAATCAAATCCTGTCAAGGGGAGTGTTGGACAATGCCTTGACATGGATCAAGACTTGAAACATGAATTCTGTTTTGACATGTCATATGTAGGATAGAATCAAATGCTCTTAATGTTTAGTGTTAAGGTATCAGAAACTCAAAATAGCATAATAAATGTACATTCATTGTTTCAATATACTTTTTTCTAACTAGACATCATTTTGTTTCGTCATTTAGATTGTTCTGATGGCAGTACTTATGGTTGCCTTTTCCTGCATCTTTTCCCAAAGAGGTTTAGAAGTCAAAAGAAATAGCATTTTCTTAGGTGCCTCTGAAACTCTTTAAAGAAAATAAAAAGCTTTCTTTTTAGACAGTGAGAGCATTTCAGTCAAAACTAACTTGATCAAACATAACAGATGACTGAGATTTTAACTGTGCTTTCAAAAGACAGCTTTGTTGATAATGTGAAAGTTAAGCAATTAGTTTGCTTTCCAGACTTCTCAGCTGTTATTCACAAGGAAAGTATTGTGAGAAATTCTACTCTTGGCCTTTGACCCTTTCCTTCGCACTTAGAAATACATGAAAGTGAAAACCAGTGTTCTCTGTTCTTTATAAATTTTTCGCTTAAAGCTCTCTTAAGAATAACCATGAAAGATTTTCTGTAATGTTTTATAAATACAGTTTCTCTAATACTTCTCTTTCGAGAAGAATAAAGAAAACCATTGTGGTTACTTCAAAAGTTGAAACCATTTGCGTTGTATGCCTGCAGTATCAGTCTGACTGAAAAGCAGTTTGAGGAACATTTTATAGCTAAACAGTTTTTCCTACTGTAGCTGTGAACCTACAAGCCCAATAATCCAGCAAATTTCAGTTTGTTGTCTGTTCTGGTACAGAAAAAGGAGGAGTTTTTGCAACGTACATGATTATGTTCAGGTTATATCTTTTTTATAAATTCTCATAGAAAGGATTGGTATTTGTCCCACCCTCCCATTCATACATTGAACATGTGAAGACTTTGAAGTCCAGGATTTATAATGTTTCAGCTGAGAGGTGGTAAGTGGAGGATGCACCTCACTGAAATTAATTTGATAGCATGGTGATTTGGCATTGATTCACTCAAGACAGCTGAGTGGTAGAACCACTGAGATAATCAATTAATCTGTTGAGGATGTGCTGAAACGTTTTCTGAGACAAGTCATCTGAATCTGCCATTGAAAGGTGCCTATTTCTTACTGTTGTCCGCTCACACTTAGTGATTATAAGTTTCAGAAAATTTCCTGGAAATAATTCTGTCATAAATTAGGCACTTTAACTCCCAGTGTAGTGTGCGGAGAGAAAGGATAATACAGTGCACTAAAGTCAGACTCCTGGAGATACTTTCTCCATTAACAACAGAAACAGCCTAGGGCCACGAGACTCCTTATTGTCTGTACTTAAGTGGAGTGCATTTGAGTGGCTGGACTAAATCCACAAAGTTATCAAAATCCAGCTTCCTTCCACTTAACTTGGGCACCTAAGTTAGGAGACTAGCTTTCCTGGGCTCCTTTGTAGTCAACAGTGAGGGAAAGGTACTTGCAGAGGAAGATCAGCCTGCTTCTTCATCTCCTACCTCAGTGCCTCAATTGGTACCTGAAGTTAGACAGTGTGAATTGAGGTATCAAGTCCCATCGATTTCAGTAGGAATTGGATTGCCATTGTGAATTTGGGTATTAAGAGGCATATTCACTGTCTTTAAATATTTTGGTTCCTAACATCTATGTTCAGACTCCTTGTGCAAATAGAGGTTCAGCTGATTCAGATAGGAATCTGCTTCTCCCTGTTGGCTTTGTGTGGTGCCCTACAATCCTGACTTCCTTATTTAACGTAGGTTCCTACATTAAGTCAGTATGAGTTTCATCCTGTTGTGAGCATGGCTTTTATTTTCAGTTTCCATACTTGCATATAATACCTCCTTACCTTGTAATTATCTGTGGTACTGGAAGGATAAAACACATTCAAAGGCTTCTGAGCCACCTGAGTATTGGAGATGTCTTTTAACAAAAGTAGCTAGTTTTGTCTTGTTTGACTTGCTCCACTTCATTTTCATTGATTTGTATCAGAAACATTTATGCTGAGGAATAGTATTCTCTTGAAACAGGCTGGGATAGCTTTGTCTGGCAATTTTTCATTTAAGTACCAGTTTTGATCACAGGTATTCATAAAGCTCTTTTTAATTTGATATTTATTTATTTTTAGCGTTGATATGAACTTTAAGGTTTTCCTGTTGCTTGCTTCATACTCCAGCCTCTTTGACAGCACGTGCTGTGTCCTCTACTCTTTGTAGTAGCCTGTCGTGGTTTAACCCTAGCTGGCAACTAAGCTCCACACAGCTACTCATTTGCTCCCCCCAAGTGGGATGGGGAAGAGTAAAAGTCATGAAACTCATGGGCTGAGATAAAGACAGTTTAATAGGTAAAGCAAAAGCCACATGCACAAGCAAAGCAAAACAAGGAATTCATTCATCACTTCCCATGGGCAGGCAGGTGTTCAGCCATCTCCAGGAAAGCAGGGCTCCAGCACGCGTAACGGTGACTTGGGAAGACAAATGCCATCACTCCGAACGTCCTCCCTGTCCTCCTTCTTTCCCCAGCTTTAAATGCTGACCATGACGCCATATGGTGTGGGATATCCCTTGGGTCAGTCGGGGTCAGCTGTCCCAGCTGTGTCCCCCCCCAACTCCTTGTGCCCCCCCAGCAAACTCACTGGTGGGGTGGGGGGAGAAGCAGAAAAGCCCTTGACTCTGTGTAAGCCCTGCTCAGCAGTAACTAAACCATCCCTGTGTTATCAACACTGTTTTCAGCACAAATCCAAAACATACCTCCAAACTGGCTACTATGAAGAAAATTAACTCTATCCCAGCCAAAACCAGCACATAGCACAGGCACTTTTGTGGCCGCTTTGTGAACTAGAGTGGGAAACTAATGCTGGATAATTTTTCCTTCTGTATTATATTTAAATTGGATACTTTCCCTCATCTGCTTCATGGAGCAGCTGCGCAAACAGTTGTGTGTCTGTCTGGTACTGGAGCCAAAGACTTGTGAAACCATAGCCTAAGTCAGTGCTTTTGAGCTACTTCCACTGCTTATAATTAAAAGGCAGCTATGATTACAGGTCTGTCATAACTTCTGTTTTCGCAATCTTCCTTATTAGAATAGATACTCGCATTCATCTCAAGATGTAATTATTAACTACATCTGTTTTACTGTAAATCAAATGGGCTACTTTAAGTTCAGGGAAGGGAAGCAGTAGGGTAGTCTTGCCACTTCAAGTGCTTTGTATAACTAATGCTAAAATGTATTTAATTAAAAGGTTGATATTGTTTTTCCATAGTATCATTCATATTGGATATTTATAATCAAGTAAATGCATCAGAACTGTATTCTACTTCATAAAGATTTGTTTGAAAATATGTTGCATGAGTTCTGTACAGTGCAGACTGAAAATATAGTAGTATTTAATTAATATATCAGCTTCTCTCAAGACAATATAGAACAACAATTCTAGTATAAAATGTGAGTGATCCACAACTTAGATCTGTAAGTTACTATAGAATTTCTGACCTGAACTTTGAAATTCAGAAGAACTTAAACTGGGAATAAATGCTAAAGTGCCTTGAAGTTACTGTGATGGAAGATGTGAGTAATATTTCATTTAAAGTATTTCTTCCATCCCTCAAAATCGCATCCATCTGAAGAAAATAAAATTTCGAAGTTTAGCATCTATCTTAGCTTAAAGATAATAAAGATCTGGTTTATCCAATATAAATAGTCAGACTTACGGTCATAAGTAATAATTCAGAAGGCAGTTATGAATTAAAGGAAAAAGGGAAATGTTTCCTTACTCTTGTAGCTGACCAGCAAAATCTTGGAAGTGGGAGTTAATCTCCAAGTTAATATATATTTAGAAATTAGTCCAAGTACCAGCAATTCTTTGCTTTGACTTTATTTCTGTTTTATACATTTCTTTTCTTTTAAGTCTTTCCCATCCAGCTCTTAGTTCACATATATTCCAGACATTCAGTGCTGGCAACTTTTGGACAGCAGAAGCTTTTGAACAGATACATGTTAAGTATCTTCTCTTTTTGCATCAGGATATAAAAGAGTTCTTGTATGTTCATTTTATCAGTAAATAAGGATCCATATCTTGTCCTTAGTCAGGGTAGAATCAGAGAATGTCTTGGGTTGGAAGGGTCCCATAAAGATCATTGAGTCCAACTGGGACTCAGCTGGGAAGTTCTTCCTGGCCCCTGGGAAGACTTAGAATCATTAAGTTTGGAAGAGACCTCTAAGACATCAAGTCCAACCGTCAACCCAACACCACCATGACCACTTCTACGTGGTTTTTGAACACCTCTAGGGATGGTGAGTCCACCACTTCCCTGGGCAGCCTGTTCCAATGCCTGACAACCCTTTCAGTAAAGAAATTTTTTCTAATATCCAATCTAAACCTCTGTGCTGCAACTTGAGGCTATTTCCTCTTACCCTGTCACTAGTTACTTGATAGAAGAGACCAGCACCCACCTTGCTACAACCTCCTTTCAGGCAGTTGTAGAGAGCGATAAGGTCTCCCCTCAGCCTCCTTTTCTCCAGACTAAACAACCCCAGTTCCCTATTGCATGATGTGACTACCTCTCAGCAGATTTGTAATAATCCTTGGTAACATTGTACCCTGAATCTGCTTGGCTTTAGTGTCATTGTTTTTGTAAGATTGTATTTCTTGTAAATGAGGAGTTTGAAAGATGTCGTGGTTGGGTTTTTTTCCCCCAGGGGATCAAGTATCCCACAAAATGTGGTGTAGGCAAGCCTTTTTCTAGAGAGATGTTAAAATTGAGGGAAACAGATAGGCAAATATTTGTATTTGCTGTCATGAACATCCTTTTTGATCCAGATGTGGCAGGTCCTTCTAGATGTCTGTTGTCCCAACCAAGAAAAGTCTCTGGAGCTTGCAAGTGCATCAGCTGTCAGCTCTTTGCAAACAAAACTGTAGCAGTTGAATAAAATGGGAAATCTGCAGGCTTTCGAACGAAAAGAAGCATTATTTATCTATAGAGCACAAGAGTAGATTTATGTTGACAGTTCTCAGTAAGAGAGAGCTGCAACTCAGACACACGCTCACATGTGGTCACAGAGATGTGACATCATACTGTCTGTGGCCATGCCTTCAGCACCTGGGTGCTCTCACCCAGGGTAAAAATGCTATGATCTTAGGCTCTTATTCATCCTCTCTGGCTTTCGTTTGAGGTGCATCTGTACTGATAAATAACACATAGCCTGGGAGGAAGATTGAAACTATTATTTACCCGTGTTGCCTGAGCATTAGTATTTTCTCTGATAATGTTTTAACTTGTGCCATGTTATGCTCTCTGAAAACGTTCATCACAGAGACTAATCCCTAAAGACCATTTGGATGAGACTGCGGTATGTTTGGCTGTCTTCACCCTACATGGACCTCAGACATTACTGTCATAACACATTATGCTCTGTTATGTGCTATGAAAAGGTACTGCAACTGGCTGTGACGCACCTTCAGACACTTTTGAACAGAAAATGAAATTAAAGTGCTGATGCCGTAGGGTTCACCAGCTAGTTGGTGGGCAGAGCCTGTGCTTCACAGGTGGTACAGGCCCCCCAAAAGCTGACCTGCTCTCCAGGATGTCTCTCTTCCTTCATTGGTGCAGAGGCAGTCTGAAGTGGCTGTGGTCTTCATTTAGGCGCCCCAACCCCAATTTAATGTGAGATCAACTCAGTCTGAATTTTTTTATATCTGAACTTGCTGAGCTTTATGAAGAGCTTCCCCTGGGTATATAAAAAGTGGAAGAGCGAGGGATACTGGCACATGTTTCATGTCTATACTTTCACTCTATCATGTGTAAAAGCTCTCTGGTTATCTATAGAGGTCTGTACTTGAGGTATCAACTAAAGAGGAAAAAGTATCTTACTGTGAATATCGGTTTTTCAGAATGACAGCTGGAACTTGTCAAACACATTAGGTAGACTTTAACATCAATTTCCAAGATTCCACCCCCCCCCCCCCAAAAAAACAAAAAAAAAAAACCAAAACGCCCACTTCCACTCATCTACGCTAGAGGTGAGCTGAGATGCCTGTTTCTCCCCATTGGTTCTGCAGGGTCTAAAATGTCTAGCTCAGATGTAGCTGTCTACTGTAGAGGCATCTAAAACCAAATGAAAGGGATCACATATGATAAATCTGAGCATAACTTTTTGTCATCACATTGGAAGTATTGTGGCTAGTGAGAGAATAAAAAATATCTGTGGTGGATAATATGGATTTGCACTTGCAGTTACTATGATGATAAATAACTTAGCAGTACACCTGGGAACAGTTGCATGATATTTGCCTTTATCTTTGTAGATCAAATCAAAGGGACTTTACCCTGAAACAGTGATAGGTGGAGTGTCATAAATTAATAAATATCCAATTTATGGCAATATCTGTGCTCCTAAAACTATAAACAGGTTGCAAGTTTTGCTAAACATAAAGGAGTAGTGCTGGATAGAACAACAACAAAAAAAAATCAGCATCAGACATTAGAAATCATGAGGACCTAGAAATTGCTTATACGCTATGGCAATGAGTATGAATAGATAAAGAACCCAACCCAATTTTTTTATCCTTACTGCATTTTGTGGCTGGCATATTTTTAAGTATTCCTTTAAATATTTTATTGTCAGGTCAGGATAATCTGGTTTCCTGCAGTTACTACATACTTTCCTTTTCCACTTACTCACAATCACACCTAAACAGATGCATTATGTTTGTTATTTCTGTTAAAGTTGTTTTTTCACCTAGTCAGTTAGCTATATGTGACTTTTAGTAATGCACATTAAAAATGTGGAATCTAGAATACTAACCTTCTTAGTCTTGCTGTGTAGTATGCAACTGCACTCACACTGTAGAAATTGATTTTAGAGCTGCCTTTCAAATCACAAATTATTCCTAGAATAGTTAAAAATATACAGAATCTCTTTTTACTGTGTTAAAATCCTGTGTATTAAAATACATGAGCCAATGTTCAGGGAATGAAATACTAGCATAAGAGAAAAGCAACTTTAAAAGAAATATTATGAGGTGGATTAAATGTAATGAGAATGAGGAAGCAAATTTCCATTTTTTGTTGTAGTAACTGCAAGTGTTCGCTCCCTTACAGCTATAGTGTTAATGTACAACTTCTGGACTGTGAATTTGAAAGGACATGCATGCTAAATGAAGTCAAGCCTACAAGGCTGAATTATTCGTCTTGTGCCCATTACTATTTCTACAGAAATCCAGATGTTTTAAGACACGTATTGACACTACTCCCTCTGTCAGTTTGAATGTCTTGCTCCAGTATAGTACTAATGCGTAACTCTGTGGCACATAGCTAGTTTGTACTTTTTGATGACCAGCTCTAAGTTTTGGAGAGTTGCCATCACTTTCACCAGCTGCATGTGAGAAAAGTATATTATTCTCTCACAGACCTGTTCATATAATTCCTTACTTGTAGTTTTTGACAGCTGGAGCCCTGTCTGAGCTGTGGTAAAATCTTTGGCTAAGATGTATCAGTATATCATCTAGTCAAACATTATGTTTTTACATTTATATTGAGTTTAATAAGTAAAATTCAGCTAAAACTGTTTCCCAGCAAGGCATCTAATTTTGGTTTGAAGTTGTCAGGAGGAGAAGATGAACCTATTGTTTTCTTTGATAACTTGATCCAGTAGGTAATCACACTGCGTGTGAACATCTTTTCTATTAGATTAAAAAGTCCTTTAATATCCACCTTTTTCTCCATATGAATGCAGTTATATCATTCTCAAGAATAGTTTCAGTAAGCTAAGCAAGTCTCTAAGTGCCTTACTGTAAAACATTTTATCCAATCATCAAATAGTTGTACTGGTGTAAATTATGTATGATTTTATGATACAAATCACCATAGTGCCATATACAGAAGTTAAATTTTCTCTGTACTTCTACTGCATTCTTATTAATATTTATTTGTATATACCTGGGCTTTTTCCTGAACATGTCTGTGGTATTTGTTACCATATCTTGTATTGCAACTTTTCCTTCCATGATTAGCTGAGAGTGATGAGGAGTGACTGCACTTCTTCCTCCACAGTGTCACCTATGGTGTTTTTGTCCCAAAGACTTAAAGCTTTCACCTACTGCTCAGTGGAGCTTTTGGAGAGCTTAAAAGGAACAATACCTGCAATGTACAGATAATGTTACTCTACTCTGATCCTGAAAATATGCAAAGTAGAGCTGACACAAACAAAAAGTGAAGGGCAGAAAGTTGAAAACCCAACCCAGCTAAGTTACATACAAATAAAATTATCATCCTAAGTCCAATAAACTGCATTTTTTCCTATAACCAGAAGTATTAAACCCCCTGAAAACACAGAGACTGTATGGGTTTATGGAGGACTGGTTGTGAGCTTTGTGCATTCAGGGTGAATGCAAGATGGGATGACGGTGTCCTTTCACTGCCATTAGGGGCGATAATTCCCATTGTGCCTTCCTGACATGAGACATGAAGTGCCCTTGCAATCCATCCATCTTCTTCCAATGGCAAGAGAATGAGGAGAATTCCCTGTGGTGGGTGAGAGGTGAAGAAACACTGCTTGGTTTTTACCTTTATAAACTAGGGATCTTGTGAGAAATCAAGTTGGAAGTCAAGAATTTTGAAATAAGGACAAATATGGAGTGCAAGGAAGGGTAGCCCTGGTGAGAGGCTACACAGGCAGTTGCACAACTTTTACATAGAAGCCAGCTCATGTCATATATATGTGGGCTCAGTGTGTGTGCAAAGCAAGCTTAGATTGCTCTTCGGGGTCCTGTGTGGACGTATCCTGAAAGGAGGTTGTAGTGAGGTAGGTACTGGTCTCTTCTATCAAGTAACTAGTGATAGGATGAGAGGAAATGGCCTCAAGTTGTGCTGGGGAGGTTTAGATTGGATATTAGGAAAAATTTCTTTACTGAAAGGGTTGTCAGGCATTGGAACAGGCTGCTCAGGGAAGTGGTGGAGTCACCATCCCTGGAGGTATCTAAAAGACCTGTAGATGTGGCACTTAGGGACATGGTTTAGTGGTCATGGTGGTGTTGGGTTGACGGTTGGACTCGATGATCTTAAAGGTCTTTTCCAACCTAAACGATTCTATGATTCTATGATCCTTTGACTCAGATTCATTCCTCCCAACTCTAGTCATGTAAATTATGAGTATAAACACAGTGGCTTTACTTGTTCAGTCCATGGAGAGGAGTAGATGGGGCTGTTAACACTGTGGGCAAATGACTAGTCTGCGTTCTGAGGTTGAGGTAATCAAGCAGGCTGTTAGAAACTACTGGGTATGACATGAGAAATAGGCATTTGTGACAAATGACAGTGTGTGAAGCTGACAAATTGCAAAGGAGGAATGGCTGGATTTCTTAGGTAGTTAAGGGGGAGTTATGTGAGAAATGGCAGAATGTCACAGGTAATTGGAGGGGAGCACTGAAGACCATTAGGGGAGCAGAGTCCTGCCAGGCTGGCAGTACATAGGGAACTGTACCAGTTGCAACCACCTAGGTAATGGTATCAGATGTTCCAAATTTGGGCATGGATGTAGCAAAACAGGGACCAAAGGGGAAGAGCTAGGGATGGGTTGTGTACGTGAGAGAAGACTGGGGTGGAGAAAGGGGAGGCTCAAGAATGGTGAAAAGGAGGGCAAAGGAACGGCAGAAGGGATAAGAAGCCATACAGTTCGTGTCGTGGATGGTGGCCGGTGGCCAAGGGCACCTGTCAGACAGCCCTGTGCCAGGTCACTGCGGACGGAGCAGGACAGTTAAACCCAAACCCTTGTTCTGACCATGCCACAAGTCAAACTTATGTGGGAAGGAGGACTGGATCAGGGGAGCATCCTGTTTTTAGTTTTTATTTCTCACAAGTCTTTCTTAATGTTTGCAGGCTTTTTATTGATAATTCCCTTCTGCAGATTTGGCACGCTGAATTCTGATTTATTCGATGACTGAAAGTGGTCTGCCTCTGTGAACAATTATGCATCTGTTGGTCTTGCATACTAATATGTTACCAAAACCTCTCCTTTTTAGATCTCTGTTACAAGTTTTTCTCCAAAGAATATGCTCTATCTGCATCTAATACATTCATCTAATTCCCATTCATTTACATTTTGTTTTACTGAAATGAAAGCGTAGCCTTTGCCCTTAACTATTGGTCATCTTCTTTTTAACAGTCTGAATGAAAGGCATTTATGCATACATCATAGTAAATTAAGAAGCCTTTCTTTTAGTATTAATGTCTTCTATTTATTAATTTTGAAAGCTATTCTAATTCCTTTGGGAAAATATGATCTTTTATTTTTATTACAGTCTTGCTAAATCCCTTTATCTTCTGACAGCTTAAATCTCTAAGGAGAATATTGCATAACAAAGTAATATTTGTCTGTAAAACATTCTCATAGTAATTTCCTTCTGGAGTTTCTGATATTCTGTATTTATTTGTCAGATGCAGGATGATTTAGAAACAATTTGGATCATAAGCTAGTTAATATCTCGGATAACGTACTTATGTGTGTATGTGCGTTTTTTTAATTTATTCTACATTTTTAGGTTATTTATAGTAACCTAAGTGCTTGTACCACAGGAGTCCTATTCACACAAAGAATAATGGTTTTGTAAGGATCATACTTTAAATGGTGTATGTATGTTTTTGCTTTGCATGTCTGGGGAGAATTCCTTAGGTCTTCGAAGCCATAGACCATTTATCTTTACAAAGGTTCACGAATACTTGTTAATAACTAAAAAAATGTTTCTCTGGCATCTTGCGTCTTTCTTCTGAAATATGCTAAAAGTGACTGTGGTTTGGCTGTTCGTGGAGATTTATTTCACTTATCAGTTAACAGAAATTTCAGAGAATAGCTAATAATTATGAAAGCCAAACAGGAGGGAAGAATCTAATGTTACATAGGATATATGTACAGGATGTATGTTGAAGTAGGCGTTGCTTGGATTTGGGTAGACATATATCCTGTGTGTATGTATTTTGTTGGCTTTGATTGCACAGTGTTGGCAGTTGATATAAAAGGTTGCTTACTATCAGACACACGGATCCTAACTCTTTACCTCAGATCTTCCCTGTAAGATAGACCCTTCAGTATTTCAGTGTATTTCTATTTTGTGTTCTGTCCCTTTCAACCCATAATGATGAAACAAAGTATGTTTTAGCTCAAAGTTTCATTGTTTAGAGATCAGGTCAGTTGTTTCCACAGAGGGGTAACGAGGCCATTTCCAAAATCTTTATTATTTTTAGAAAACAGTTTTCCCAAGTTGATAGTCAAATTTGCACAGTGAAAGAAAGCAGTGCTTTAAGATGAGCTGATACTGGCAATTGGGAGTTAGCTTGTTAACTCAAAATTCATCTAAGTTTGTATTATTTTTTATAGGTTAAAAGGCATTCATTCATATGAAAACATCTTACTGTGAGTGTTCCTATTTATAACAGAAGATATAAACATAAAAGATGGTGCATGCTAATGGAAGTCTGCTCAATGAAGTCTGACAATTTACATTTATTGCAATATTTTCCAGTTACTGTGGGAATGAATTTGGACCGAGAGACAGGATTTCTGAAACCAGTGATAGTGTGACCAAGCTGCTGTTAACATAAGACAGAAAGTAATGTAGCTTTCCAGAAAATATTGCAGAGGAATGAGGGTGGTGGGGAGGCAGCAGATTGTAGTTGAAAATAATATGAAATTTGGTAAAAAATATGAGGACTTTTAGGTATGGAATCAGAAGAAAGGGGAACTTTGTTTTCCTATTAAGGTTGAATCAGGAGGCGCTTGAGAAGCTATAAGGATATCAATGTCAGAACTGAAAACTCTAGTTGATTGCTGTTTTCAGTCTTTAACACACTTGTCTTCTGTTGGAAATGCACTGCAGTATTTTTCAGTGATTTATAGGATACTCCTGTTCTGGAAATCTGGCTGCTATTACCAGTTAATGAAAGTATGATCAAGTGCTGATACATATTTTAGAACCACATAAAATAACATATAAGAAACAATTCTCCATGTCTTTGTACTGAATCAAGTACTGTGATTTTCTGACAAAACTACAGCTGAGACTCTGTTAATATAAAAGACGGAGGAAACATTGAAATTTAAAATGACCTGAGGTTTCTCAGTATAAAATACCATTGTATTTATAGATTGATTTGTGATTTCAACTTTTTAGTTTGAAAAGAAGTTAGTCTGTTCTTTTAATATGGGAGCACAGGTTATAGCTGCCCTGATGGAATTAATTAAGGGCAACTTATGTAACTAGCCTTGTATCAAGCAGTATATGGAGTTACCAGTGCAATGCAGGACACTTTCAAGAGACAAACACTTCACATCAAAGTGTTAAGAGAATCCTGGATATTTTCATACAAATGCTTAACACTGTGCTATTACAATGAGTAGCACATACTAGCACTGTGCTGCTACATTTTAATATTTTATTGCTTCCCTTACTGTTTTTTTGTGGGTTGTTTTTTTTTTTTTTGTAGTTTTTTTGTTTGGTTGGGGTTTTATTACAAGTAAATACAAGAACAATGTATGTGCTTGAATTTTGTGTTGTAACGTTTTATGTAATTTTATGAAAGGTACATATAAGAGCATGTTGGCTTCATAATAGGACTTTACTCACACTTTTGGTATTCAGCTTGTTTTGTATGCCACCAGGGCTAATACAATTTCTGTTACATAGGGAATCAGGTATCATACTGCTGAGCCTGTAAAGTTTTCTGTGTATTTAGGGGCTTCCACAATCTTTTCCATTCAGCTTAGGGTTTGCAGATATTTTTCATTTGAAAAAGGATTTACTGGGCAAATTAGTAGATGCTGTAAAGAACGGAATTAGTGAATATGTAGATGGGTAACGTGGGGGGAAAGTCAACATGGATTTGTAAAGAGAGGTCATTCTTCACATTTATTGCAGTTTTTGGAAGCAATCAGCAGCTAACTGGATAAAGGAGATACAGTGGATATAATCTACTTGGATCGCCAGAAGACTTTTGACAAATAACTTAGCCACAAGATGCAGGTTCTTGTATGGATAAATAATTGGCTAACAGATAAGGAATGTGGGATAAAAATAACTCTCAGAGTGGAAGGAGGTCACCGGCGGAGTTCTAGATGGATATGTTTTGGGATACAGTTCATCATATTTCTGAGTAATCTGGAAAGGGGATAGCAAAATGACAAGGTCTGCTTATGATACTAAATGTTTCAGGGTAGTAAAAATAAGGACCAGCTGTGCAGGGCTGCAGAGGTATCTTTTGAGAGGTAGAGCAGCTGCAAGTTAGAAGGCCAGATGACACATGGTGTAAGTTTAATGGCATTATGGAAAACCAAAAAAATTTATTTTATGTAAAAAACAGTGACTCCAAACTGTTTCCACTTGGTGCTGAGATATTGGATTTATGATAGTTCTATGAGTATGTCAGTTCAATGCCCCATAGAAGTCAAAAAAACAGAGTGCTCAGAAAGGGGGGAAAACAACCAAAAACAAAACAAAGAAGAAAACAGAGCATTAGGATCCTAAAGCAGAAAGCCACAGTAAGCTTGCGTTTTGAAAAAACTTTCAGCTCTTTTCTTATCCATCTCAAAATGGATACTGTAGACTGTAGAATTGGAGAGGTTCAGAGAGAGAAACGAGGTAGTCACAGATGTGGAAAGGCATCTGTATGAGGAATGACAAAGTAGTTCTGGAATAGTCCTTAATAACAACTCTTTGGCCTACGGAAGTGGATTAACAAGGAAGAATACGATAGAGATGTCTAAAATCCTGAGTGGCGTGGAGAGAATAAACAGAGATCCATTTTTCACTCTCCCATCCGATACAAGAACTAGGGAGCAACAAATTAAATTCTTAGAAGGTGGTTCTTCTCACAACACATAAACTGTGACACTAATGGTATCAGGATGGAGTGGCTGCAAAAATTTTACATCAGTTCAGTTCCATAGGGTAGGTCACTAGTAAATGCAAAGTTGCCATCTCTGGCTAAGGGATACTTCCAGTCTCAAATGGTTGGAAACTGGGAAAGTACTCTGTAGAATGACTGCCCTATTTTATGAGTTTCAGTAGGGATATGTTCCACCACTTCAGACAGGATATTGGTATAGCTGGATCTTTGTTCTGATCCTGTCTGTATAGTATTTATGAGCTGATGCAATTATTTCCTTTATTTGATATGGATCATAAAATTACATAAACTTTAAGTAGATTAAGGGTAAGATTAATGGCATTGTACTTTTAAACTCAACTATTTAAAGAGTGGAAAATAAAAATCCTAAACTATGATACTTTGACAGAGTTCTTTCTTACAGAAAATCATTAATAGGTACTTTTTTTATTTAGTCCATTCGAATAAAAATTTAGTTGTCATAAGGTACAGAAGAAAAATTTGAATATCATTATATAATTTTTTTATACACTGTAAAAAAAATCCTTTCCCTCAGGGGTTTTTGTAATTATTATATCCGACAGAATAACTTTTAGTTACTAGCACCATTACCTTTCCTCCAAAAGCCAGATACTTTTCCTTTCTATCTTGAAAGGCAAGCATCCAAAATCTTGTAAACTCTAGCCAAGTCTAGTCTCTTCTAGTAACAAGGTATGTAACAACTTGCACTGGCATCTTGCCAGTTGTTTGTCAAAAAGAATCTCTGAGAAATTTCAGTAAATTATAATCACAATCTGGGGGATTTGTTAATATTTAGTTTGAGTGGGTATTGATAAATACTTCTGGATTTTCCTATTGAAATATTGGTTGAAGTATGACTTGTCAAAAAACTCACTTATATTTGTTTGTGGAGTCAGATCAAATACTATGTGCAGCCCCTACTTGCAAATCAAGTTCTGCAGTGCCTAATGGTTTTACTCTGGTCCTTAGAGAAGAATCTTAAATGCAGATTGCCTTAGGGAGTTGAGAAGGTTAATTTTGAAAGTGTGTGTGGTGATTTGGGACTGCCTCATATTTTTTGTTATGTGGGTATAAGATACCAAAAAATATGAGAGAGGTGTATCTGATCCCCTGCCCCTTCAAAGTATTATTGATAAAGTGAAAGTAGCAAGGAGATAATCTCAGTTTAGTAAGATGCAGTTTAGACTTCTTTATTGACAGTAGAAACCTTAATAATTCTTTTTTTTAATAAAAAACATCATTATTCTTTTTAAAGAAAAACAAACAGAAATAATGAGGGGAGGAAGACCTCATATTCTGCTTTATGGTTGAGTGCCCTAACCTTAGGCAGGTTCTCCCAAGGATCTCCCTTGTATTTGTACTTTCTGTTCTGTGAAGCTCTTGTTCTTTTTCTGAAGCTCCATCCAAAAAGGTGAAGGGACTTTTCACTTCCCCCCCCCTTGCTTTTTCTTTGCCTCTTCGAATGTTATGGGTAAGAAACTAACATAGGTTTTGTCATCAGCTTCCCTGGAAAAAGATTTTACCTGCTATATCAAATATAATGTGGTTTTCTGATAGACCTGTAGAAAAACAAAAAGCAGTGACTACTTAAGCTGGAGCTACTATGTTTTCCTTATGATTATTAGCTTACACATTGAAATACAGTAATTTTAAATATCAATACTATGAACTAATTTTATACTGATGGTTTTAACAAGGATAACTTGTTTTCATAATCATGTAGAATTTGTTTGGATCCATATCCTTGACTGAAGTAATTGTAAAGTGGGTAGTCTGATACAGATCTCATATATTTTTCTTGCAAAACAGAACATAATAAAGAAAGAACCCCATTAGTTTGTTACTGGGAAAGGATAATATAGTCTAAGGGTAAGGATCATTTTTGTCAGCACAGCTTTATAGGAAGGATCACATGCCAGATGTTGAACATAGACATCTTGGTGATCTGGACAATGTCCTTTAAAGGTCATAAAACTCTTTCCTTGGAAAACCAGGAGAGTCTAATGATTCTATTCAGCCTCTACATCAGCAGCAAGGGAAGCATTTCAACAAAGTTTGGGTTTTTTTCTCTGTAAAACAGCACTTTCCAGAGCATAAAGCAGAGTCAAGGGGCTCCCCACCAACATCTTTATATGAGTATCTTAAGATGGAAAAACGTTTTAGCAGCAAATGTGCAAAAAAGGAAAGGAAGACAGAAGTGTTGTATTTTTATTAGTAAATTAGATAGTCCACAACCCCTTCAGTTATGATAGAAAAAGACTGCAGCCAACCAGGCTGTTACGAGATTAAATGGAATCAAGATGCCATTTATGTTCCTCTGAGTGGAAAAATCGTTATTTTCCCGTATCACACTTGTGTGAACCACACTGAAAAATGAATTTAATTTTCCTTCAGTTTAAATGTTATGATGTTTGCTACATGCTAATTGGGAAATTTCAGTGTAAGTTAAAATTGAACTTTGTTTCTTTAAAACAGGAGGTAATCAGGCAAAATATTTATGATTTTAAAATATATATAATTTTTAAAGGATACATTTTAGAAATTTAGAATTAAATTTATCTTCTTTAATGTTGCTGTATGCAGTTGAGGAATAATTTCATGAATTCACATTGAAGTCAATCACACGTACACTTACAATAATTTACACTTCATATATTTTGCTAAAGATTTTAAAACCAGAACATGGTATTGATAGGTCATGTTACAAAGATTTTTTGCTTTACAAGCATTGTGTGGAGTACTTACTAAGTACATATGACATTAATGTATTTTTTAATAATAAATACTTAAAACTAAAGTACACTTCAAAAAATTTCAAAGGATTGTTGTGGTGAATGATACTTTCTCTTGCATTTTTGTGTTAATTTGCAGTGTTGTAGGTGCTCATAACTGTTAAGCCAGATATTATTGTGAACTAACAAGATTCTGTTCTGTAAAAAAATCTGTCAAAGCATGTCTTCTCTCTTTATTATGTCAGAGTTCAGTAGATGCTTATTAATGAAAAAACCAAGATAGCAAATTAGAATGCATTTGGATTGTTAATGGCATGCTTTGATATATTTATCCTTATTTCCCTATCTATTATTCACTAAACGAATTATGTTCGGTCTTACCAACTATATCGTATGTGTGTCCTGTGAATAACTGATTTTCTTGGGTAAGATACACGTGGTTTTTTTCTCTTAGTGGTCAGTAGCGACCTGTTTCCTTTTTGGTGTATTTTAGTTATTTATTTAAAGTTCGCTCTATGTTTTAAGCTGCAGAATTCTCTGAAATGAGAATTAGAAATACAATGCATTGTCTCCCAAATAAGAAATGACCATTCACCCCAAATTTAATTTGTTTACACATTAAAAATTCTCCTTTTCCTTGAAAATTAAATCTAAGAATTTGAAGATAGAAGCTTCTTACTTTCTTAAGTGTGAGGACTTAATGCCACGCTGCTTCTTCCTTGAACAAGGTAGAGGTTTTGTACACTGGTACAGCCATGACTAGTGACATTTTAAGGCTCAGTTTGATTCACAATTTCAGAAAGTGTTTTTTTGGTGATGGAGAGGAAGTGGCAAATACGGCAAGTAAGTGGAGATACCTAATACAAAGTTCTGACTAAGGCACCGAAACCCCACAGGAGATGGGAACTCCAAAATATTCCTGTGTTCAGGATTTTCCAGCATTTACTCAAGATAAGTTACGTTTTCCAGGTTGCGCAGCAGAAGAACTCATCAGTGTTAATATAATACTAGATCATTAAATATGAAATCATTGTACAGTTCAGAGGTTTACACCTAGCCCCACCGTTTGTGTGGGGTCTTAGTCACTTACTGCTGTTCCTGTGAATCACCCTTCCAAAGTCAGTGACTTAACTTTTAAATATTGGGTGGTCTAAGTTAAAGATGCTAAAGCAGTTTCTCTGGATTCATCATCATTGTGTGTTTACTAATGGTTTTCCACTTCTCAGTCTTAATTTGTGCTCCATCCAAGTCCCAGCTAAGAACTTTAAGTCTATGAAAATGAAAGCTGTGTTTTTATTAATTAATCAACCAGAGAGTATCAAGGCAGATGACCATGTTCTGGAATTGACTGTCTATGCTGTTTAATTGTCAGAACAGTCCCTTGATTGCTGGTTAGCCATGCCATCTAGCACAATAGCAAAAACTTCCTGTGTATAGTTCTGCAGTTAGTATGGGTCAAGAACACCTACCGTTGGCAGTCAGCGTGCTGGTTTGGAGTGGATGTAGGTCAGTCCATGTAAATTCTCTTCAGTGACAAAGAACAGTCACAGCCCTGTTTAATTTATTGGTAGAGATGAAGCTGAAGTGTCACAGATATCTGTAGACTTGGAAGTTCTGGAAATTACTCTTGCACCACTCTGATCAAATCTGTTCATAGTCTGCTTTTAATAAAACACTATTATGCCAGCACATAATAATTAAAATTTTCAGAAAGTGTAACTACTAGCATTTGCATTTGGGGTTTGTTAGGGGTTTTTTTTTTTGAACCACAAGAGGTTTGAAGCTGTATTTGAATATTGTGCTGAACTGTGCTTTCTTCTTGCCTGTGATATCTAAAGCAAAAAGCTTTTATGTGGGATTTTTTTATCAGAAGCTGCATCTGATTAGCAATTGTGCTAATGCAAATTTCAGATGAGGTCTTGTCTTTTTTGCCTTTGCTCTCTTGAGTTGCTGTGGTAGAAATAGACTATAATGATGAAATGCTTTAGTTTTAATCTTCCCCGTAAGAATCAAATGATCAAATGGCTACCAAGCAACATCTTGGTCAATTGAATAAGTCTCCTGGACTTTGCAAAAGACGGTGCTGAGCAAATGTGAAGGGTTCACAGAGGCATTTAATAGCAAACTGCTTGCAGAACTGTTTGTTATTGTTTGAGTGCAGTGGTAAATGCGACAGTAGTTTAACAGGATTCGATGGCAAGGTACACTTGGAGTGTTTACTGCATAGAGGACAAGGTCAGACAAAATTGTCAGGGAGACTCTCCCTTTGAGTCCTGAGGTTCAGAAAGGACCCCCCTGCTTTCTGAACTTCCTCCCAGAGAGGAGTGTAGGTGCGGCTGGATCCAGTCCTACTCCCAGACTTGGTCAACGTTTTACGTCTAAAGGATTATGTATGCACAATCAATCCTTTATATCACTTAGCTAAGATTTCAAAGTTTAGCATGCTATTAACCACTTACCGAGAATCTGTTGTGGCAAGGAATCTCTCAGCCTTGAGGAGTAACCTTGAGAGGCATCCCTACTCAAGGGGAGATCCTGGCATGCAGCCCGCCGCTGTGCAGGAGAGCACAAAGGGCCCTGGGCTGTCCACTATAAAGTAAAATGATTGACTTATAGTCATTTTGCATACCAGCAAGCGGTCTGGCTCACCGTTCCTCACAGCCCATGGCTACCACGTTGCCATCCATCCCCCAAAGCCCGCAGTAAGCTGGATACAGCCATCACAACCCCACTGGTGGTTACGGCTTAAGCGGAGATGCGGGGGGAGCGCACCGCTGCACACTGCTGAAGTGTAGCGGTCATAGGCTTTGTATTTCATAAAGGCTTTTAAAACACCAGTCAATCCAAAGGTGAGCCTGACATTGTTCAGAAAAGATTTGTGAAATACCATGTGATAAACCATAGCTTGGAGTTGCAGTAACTTCAGTGGAATCCTCCTGTCATTCATTTCTAACATGCAAGTGATTAAGTCTTAAACTTAATCCTAACGAAAAAGTAGTTCATTAGCAATGGCGATACATTATAACAGCTTCAGAAGTGAAGAACCAGTCATGGCTGAGAAAAGTAGGGGAACAATCAGCTCATTTTTTCTGGTAAGTTCTTGGAAGTCCAGTAATTTCTATTTATGTAATTAATACATCTTTAAATACTAAATTATTTATAACGGTTTAATTATTTCTCAGTAATTAAAAGATGGCTTAGTTGATTCTTGAGCCTCTTAGGAGGCTAGAATCTGTCTAATGGTAGACTCTGCAGCCTTTGCCAAAGAGCTAGAAAAACAGAAAACTTGCATTGCGCTGGGAGTATGGAAAAACAAATGTGAGAAATACTTTGGCTTTCCATCACCTCTGCAGCGTGTCTACAAAGAAAGCATGTAGCAGTGTGTAGTAAGACTTCTAAACTTCAGCATGTATAGGATCTGTAATGGTTGCTTTTGCAGATACTCTGTTTTCCATTGAAGTTAGCTGAAACATTGGACATGACTCAAGTAGGCTGAAGTTACACATTTTATTTATAATCAAAGGATGTGATCTCTGAAACAAGAATAAAGAAAAACATGGAACTGAAAGTATTTGCACTTACATGAGGGAATGTTAATAGATTCTCCAGGTGTATAATAGCAAGAACATATACTTTAGGCATTCTTGAAAATAGTTAGACACTTTTATAGCCTGTAAGACTTAGATGATGTGGCTTTTCTGTTTATTAGCTTCTTTATAACATACTTGTGGCATATATATATATAGCATAATTGTAGCATCTCAACTTTTTATCAGAACTCACTTATTTTAATAATTCTATATAATTTACAATTAATATTGAAGCATAATACTCAGGAAATACAGTCTAACCAACTAGAATAAAGTGTAACCAAATAGAGTGAAGTTCATAAAACAATATTTACACTCACAAATTGATCCTAATTATTTCAGTTGATAAAAAGTGACTGAACAAGGAGATTTTCATAAAGATTATTTTCATAAGATATGTTTGCACTGTTAAAAAAAATCTGCTGATAAAGCAAATAAAAATCTGCCAATGATAAAAAACCAAAGAAAATAAGTTTCCTTCTTTAACTTGGGATGCAATTAGAAGGAAAAAAGTGTGAATAAAATTAGTTTGATCAGGTATCGTGACCTCAGTCCTTGACTGCCTGTCAATACTACATGCAGAAAGTGATGACTTAAAATGTCTTGCTTGTTTACTTTGTACTTGAGATATTGAGACAATGTGTTACTGTCATCTGCACAGAGTAATCTCTACCTGATTGATCTCTTGTCTTATTTCTGCATGTCTTTGGCAATGTTTGAAGCAGAGAGAACTCTGCACTGTTAAACACTGCAGAGAAAACATGGTACTTTGCAGGAGAGAATGTCAGGTACCTGAATTATATCTATTTCACCTCTCAACCCTGAACCCCCAATTTATTTGTAAACTTTGTGATTAGTAGCAAAACTTGGACATAGGCGATACTGGATAAATGTGATTCATTGTATTGTAAATTAAATTCCTAGAATTGATGATTTAGGTTACCTAGTTGTATATACTTCATCATAACATGGTTATTGTTGTATATGCACATAAAATCTCTCATAGGTTACCAGTAGTAAATACAACTCCTAAAAGATGATGTTTCACAAGTTATTTTGTCAGTGTTGCTGTAGTTGTCATTGTCTTTACACAGGCAGAGTCATGTTGTTGGTTTTGGTTTTTTTTTCCCCCTTCCTATCATCTTACAAAGAATCATTTCTCTCTTAAACTGGAAGAAAGGCAGTTTCAGTTCATGTTACAGCCTCATTCATATCACTTCTAAGAACTTCCAAATTCTTATTGCAGTCTTATGTCAAATTATACCACGGAACAAGAAGCAGGAAAAAATATGAAACAAAGACAGACATCTGTGTGTTTTATGAAAAGCAATGAGATACAATTCCATTGAAGAGTATGTAAGCATTCAGATACATGTAAAGCATTTTGGAAGCATTTTGATATTACTAAAGGATCTATTAATCTAAAGTATTTACACAGGGAGCTTTTAAAAGCCAGTGGTAATCTAGTGTTAATAGCAGCAATATACTTGGCAACAAATGTCACCTAGTAACTCTTGCATTGACACTTGTAGAATTTTTTTTTTAATCTATAGCAAGTCTTATAAAAAGATTTCCTTTCTTAAATGAAAAACTTCAAATGATGAAGGATTCGTCATATTCTTTAGTTAAGTTACTTCAGTGCTTAATATCCTCAGTACAGAAAAATGTGTACCTTATTTCTGGTATAATGCAGCCTAGTATTAGCTTCCATTCGGTCAGTCTTGGTTTTTTGCCGCTTACTGTCAAGCATCTCCTATCCACTTAGGTCAGGGTAAGAGATTTCCTAGGCATGTTTTTGCCTGGAAAATCTCTGCAGGCACTTTTGAAGATTCTGTACTTTTACCACCATTTTCAGGTGTTTGGAATTCTGTTATATGTACATTATACCTGAGGAAATAAACTATTGTTAATGTAGTGGTAATGAGTGTACTTAGTCTGTAATGAGTTACTGTGACAACTTAGTGCAAATGTCCTGCAACCATGACCCTTGTATACTCCTTAAATCTGGGGAATTCAGGAGGCGTAGGAGTCACTATTCATGTGCAGTGAAAGCTGTAAAAATATGGAAAACCCTATGGAAATGCATTACTCATGGTCATGTAATCCATTGACTTCTCTTCCTTAATTTGGCCTGAACTTCTTAAATCTCTCAGTATAAAGCATGGGTTATAGATTTGATTCGATCTTGTTGCTGTTTTCTGAATCCTTTCTAACTTTCTTGCATTCTCCTTAAAAAGATGGCACAGGATTTGAATACTGGTTTGACTGGTTTTTGTATATGGGTGCATTAATTCTGACTTGATATGCTCCCAATGACTGGGTTATCCTTTATGATTGCACTGTGATAAAAGCAATCTTAGCTCAGCTGTCTGTATGCCAATATTCCTAGGTCACTCAGTATCGGTTTAGTTCAAGATACTGCACTACTTGTCTTATATTCCTCTGACCCTGCATTTGGCAGATATATTTTGTCTTAGGCTGTGCAAGTAACTGCATATTACCAAAAGATCAGATCTAGCTGTATGATTGACCTCACCACATCATTATTTGTATCTCCACCAATTTTATGTCATCTGCAAATCATATCAGCAATGATTTTATCTTTTGTTCTAATAAATGGTTAGTCACAACATAGGATCTTAGAGAACCTAGTTAATCTTAGTGATCTAACAGGGATATTTACTCGATTTTTACTTCAAACAGTGCTTGTTCTTGTCTTAATTATTCATGCAAAGATTTTAGGTTCTCATCTCATTTACCTTTATCAACTAAAAGATCTTGTGATCTCATTATTAAAAAATAGCAAACTTACCAAGAAGACCTATTTTGCACAAAGTCAAGCTTCTTGGAATTAATTGTGCTTTTATTCTGCACCTTTTAAGAACATTCTGATTTCGTTTTTCCAGAAATACTACATCATTTTGCCTGTAATCAGATCAGGGTAATGTAAGTTATGTGGATGAGCTCTTGATCTTTTTTTTTTTTTTTTAATAATTATTATCACATATTTTTTTTCAGTCTTCCAGAAATTCTGCAGAATTAAATATTTATTAAAGATCCAATTTATTTGTTCCAGAGGCAATTTGTAATAGCCTTGGATGAACACTCTGTAGTTCTGTTCATTTAATAAAATGTAATACTGGCTACTCAGCATAGTTATTATATAGAACAAAATGTTTTTATCACAATATGGTTTCATTTTCTATTTCTGTAACAGATTTTCCTTTTTCTGTCAGTCTTCTTGAAGGTTGTCAATGCTTTTCCTTAACTGATGAATGTAAACCAGTTTGGTGTTGCTCTCATAGGGAGGTCAGTCCCTCACAAACAGGTCTGAGTTATTTTGTACTTTGTGTGGAATTTAATTTTGTCCAAATTTAGGTATCAATGATTTGGAGGTCCACATCTGAGCTGGATGTCCAGATTTCATTTAAAGTCACTGGAGAGGAAGAGGCACTTACACAGCAACATGTTTTGCGATATCCTTTAGGAGGAGATGAATTGTGCTTTAAAATGCCAAGTTCTCCATATCGATTCTGGAAGTAGAGACTAGTATGATTAGTTCAGATGTAGATATTTGTATCAGGGCAGATGAATCCTACTATGTCTCACGGTTTCCATATTTCTGGAAAAGGCTCTTTTTGGACCTATGGAATCATCAGAACTTTCCAATGATCAAATCATTTGACCTGTTTAAGAATGGAGTGAGTTGTGTTCTGGAGGTATCTCTTTCCCTTTATTTACTATAAAATACATGTGTATGGCCTATTTAGATTAAAACAACTTTATTGTATATTAAACTAGGTGAGAGGAAACTGTCCAGCTGATTTCCGTCAAGGATGGACATAGTTTGTACTTTTTTTGCTTAAGAGAGAGCTAATTCAAATGCCTGGAATGAAGGTGGTTCTTTCTTGAAAACCTCAAAATCCAACTCTGTTCAATTAAAATCAGTCTAGTGGTAAAATGTAGCACACCACAGTAAGTCATCAAGATCCAGTGGTGTCAGAATGAGGAGAAATAAGTCAACAGCACTCTGCAAGTTGCTACCATAGTTCATGTTGTGGAGCTTCAAGGGATATCACTCTCCTCGCTGATGTTTAAACTAGGGGACTGCTATTTCCTGTAATCAAATACTTTTTCTTATACTCTTTTTACTTTAAAATACTCAAAGGTAAAAAGAAAAAGCTGGAAGAAATCATCTGAGAGGGTAGAAGCTGGCAGAATATCATTACAAGTAACTGTAACAAGTAATTTTGATCTACTGTGGTTGCAAGATAATTACATGGTTGCCACAGAGAGGAGAACCACACAGTTTGACTTACCCAGCATACATGAAAAGATATTCAGATGTAGGGGATGTAGAAGATGCAGCGGATACTGCATAGGATTCAGTACCAAAAATAGAGACAGTGCCATTTTAGAGGCCCCTATAGTACCCTGTCTGACCACTAGCTGTGACTTCAGAGGGGTCTTCCAGGCACTGTGTCATACCTGCCAGTCTCGTGTGGAACTCACTCCTAAAACAGCTTCTGTTGTCACTCAGTGCTTTAGAGAACTGGACATACCCTCTTGGGACATTATATTAGAGATCCATTTTCTTTTCCTCAGGACAGAATCAAATCCAGCTGAAACAAAATAAAGCCAGAGATTGGCATGTAAATATATAGCATGCGAGATTTCATTTGCAGGTGCTGTAGTTATGCCTGTTGTATCAGTCTTTCCAGCCACAGTAAGCAAAACTACTTAAGTGGTGGACTCCTATTAAGGATCTTTTTCTTACATTTTATAGATTGCTTATAGGTCGGGAATGAAAGCATCCATTGATTACATTACTTTACAAGGTGATATTGACAAAATTTAGAATAAAAATTACTCTTACTGTCTCCCACTGTCCATGATAGATTCATTTGATAGGTCATTCTATAGCCTGTCCTTCTGTGAGGTTTATAGGACCGAGCTTTTGCAAAAACATTTTATTGACAAAACTATTCTTTCTGGGAGGATGTTAATTTGTTTGGTACCGTGGACAGAAATTTCTTTGCCAATCGAGGCTGTCATGCAGAAAAATGTCATTGACCAGAATAACTCACTTTTCAATCTGGAAATCTCCAAGGAGTTAAGCAGGATCTGGACTAGATGCTGTCACTGATGTCAAAGATCCATAAATGCTTTTTGCACTTGAAACAGGCCAGGCTTGTCATTAAGTACTGATAAATTTCTTCCTGTGTGCCATTTACCCCTATAGTTTGAACAATGCCTGGCTTTATTTATTAGAGGATTTAAGTGTGTGTCTTGGAGGTATGATGATCTTAATAGCTTACTAATAGTAAACATTTCTCATTAAATGACTCAGTATCTTCTTCTCTGTTAAAAACATTAAGTATTCTCTGTTCAAAATCTGGTATTATATATGATGTAAATCATCATCTCTGTTATGATCTGTGGAAAGATTCTGTGTTATAGTGTGAAGAGGGAAGATATGAACAGCACATTGGCAGTATGCAGTAGCCATGAAATTTAACCATTGAGTGTTTAAGTGATATTCAGCTCACTGTATTTCTTTAATCAGACGTGAGATATGTTGGCTGCAATGTCAGTGTGGCATGTCTAGATTTAAAAAAAAATGAAGCAAGTACTGCTTTTTGCATCTTACAGGTAGCTTTATCTGCTTGGTAATGTAATACTTATGGTAGGAGTCTAGTTAGAATTTAGAAACTGGCCTTTCTCAGGACATTTTCATTTTTAATCAGCCCGCAAATGATCTTCTGAGTCATCCTTATTAGTAAATCTACTAGAAATACACAAAATGCAAATTTGCAACATGTAAAAAAAATTGGGAAGCAGGTGATTTCGGGAGGGAAATTTGCAAGTTCTTGGCTTTCACTTCCACATCTGTCAGTGTTTTATCTTTTCTAATGATATTGAAGTTTTTGAAAGGATTCTTACAATCTGTGTACATATCAGATTGCACCTTTGCCTGAAATCTTGATATGAATTGTCATGAGGTTCATAGCTTTTAATATTTCTTGTGATATTCCTTGTATCATTTCACAGTTTTCTTAGCTGGCAGCAACCAAAGATTACAGGCACTTAAGGCTGGTATACCCTACACAAAAGTTCACATAGATGAGAAAATGCTAACAACTAACCTAATTGAAAAAATGGTTCCTGAATTTCATCTGAAATGTTTCATTCTGTCTGTTATTTCTGAAGGTACACTCTTGATGTTGACAGAAGTTATTTGTCCTGGTAACTTCTAGATTTTTGTGATACAAGGTCAAAGGATCCACACTGTTCAATAGTTCATGCTCTGTTTTTTAGCTAAAGGTTGACATTTTGAAGGTGAGGTCATCTTACTGCAGATTGTCGAAGCACCAATTACAGTGTAACTTAGTTTGCTTGCTCTTGAGCATCTTCCCTCAAGCAGATTTGCTCTCCCAGAACTCAAGCATTACACTTTGCACTCAAGTGAGATTTGAGTTGAAAGTGTAAGAAATCGTTAAAGCAATCCAAAATGTGCAGTTCAGGCAGCTGCAGCCTTAATTTATCATCCTTATGGGTACTGTGCAGCTATAGCCTATAGATAACTTACCTTTTCTGAATATATCTTGAAGAAGGAAAAATGATCACCTCTTGCATCACAGTGTGGCTCCTCTGTTCGTGTTTGTCAAAGTCCATCACCCCAGGGCTTCGAATAATAAAATAAATAAGGGACACTCATAAGTGGTCTGTTCTTTATACTTTCACACAGGTGTGTGAGGTTGTTACGAAGAGACAGTGCTATTCAGAAAACTGTGATTGCATTATTTAGAACCCACATGAGAAGGTAAATAGTAATTTATCAGAACAGTGACTCCCTATAGGCATAATTAGTGTTGAGATCACAGTAAGTCAATTGCTGTCAGTTACTGACAAAGATAATTGCTCTCAACTGGAAGCTCAGGGGAAAGGGTTACTGTATTTACATGTTCTTGTTGTACTTGGTGTTAAAGACACCTCTCATTAACTTAAGAAACATCAAGGACTCTGTCTTCACTTGGTAGCTATTTAAACAGAAGTAATGACAGTAAAGCTTTGGCTTAGAACCTGGCTCATGCAGTTCTTTAGAAAAACAACTTGCATTAGTAAACTTAAATATGGGGGAGCTAACTAAGTTTACTTCTCACTTGGCAAGAATTATTCAACAAAATTATTTTTTAATTCATGTTGGTGGTGTTATTATTTGTGTCTTAAACAGGTTTTTCAGTGCTATATGAAAGAAAACGAATACAAGAATTTAGTTTGTAGAAGATAAAAGTTTTCAAATGAATTAAAAATCAAGTAATTAAGGGAATTTATGCTGTTTTGTGTCACTCTTATCTGACTACAATTCATTCTTGAGTAGCAAAAACAAACTTTGAAATCAATGAGATTTTTCAGCAGTGAGTACAGGAAAATAGTGACATCTTATAGGACTTTGATGTTAGAGGAATTTGTTGTACAAAATATCTAGGAAGTTCTTTGATCCACTTAAAAAAAAAATCCAAATACAGTTAGGAGCACTGAATGTCACACAAATATTAGTGCTCTCATTTCCTTCCCTTGTGCTTTTTCTTCTTTGTTCTAGATGGTTCCTGAATTTTGTGAGGTGGGAGTTTTAGGAAATCCAAATAAAACAAAAGCTCTGCGTATAGCAGATGACTAAAATGAGGACCCCCCCCCCCCCGGAATCC
>NW_010973220.1:4158279-4174465 GCF_000737465.1 Haliaeetus leucocephalus
AAAAAAGGGGGCCCCCCCCCCCCCCAGGAATCTCATTTTGTTTTACTCCTCATTCCTTTATTCATTGTGATTGAGAACAAAAAAAAAAGGAAGAGAAACAAGAAAGATTTCAACCAAAAGTAGCAAAATATTACAAATTTGAAAGATGGAGACATAATCCTTATTTGGTGGAAATATACAGTTAAAATTACTTTAAATCCGCTTAATTTTTGTGATCCTCAAAACTATCAGTGTCTGGACAAATACTTAATCTTCAGTTTGGTTGTAGGGCCACTGTACATCTGTGATTTTAAATTGGGCTGTATCTTCAGAATTTCCTTGTTGTTAGAGGTAGCACATGTATTGAACTTTGGATTTGGATTTTAGATTTGGCTTTCTTATTTGGCTTTGGAGAAATGATTTATGAATATGACCATCTCAAGCATGAATTAAAATTTAAAAATCATTTGTTAACAAGTGGTGGTATTTTTTGGCAGTTTAAGTGATTACCTTGGGATAGTATTAGTTTGTTATGGAGTTTCTTATCTTGATTATAAACATGTTGTGTTGCAAAACTTTGAGAAAAATCAATTTTTCTAAGCTCTTTCCCTGAATTTTTTGAGATCATTATGGGTTAATAGGGGTTGATTCAGATTTGTGGAAGGGGTTCTATTTGCTTTTTAAGAAACTAAAGAGGAAAAAAGGTTACAACTATTTTGACCTTTTTTGCCACCATTCTGTATAAGCCCAGGTTTGTTACATATCTTTCCTTCTTAAGTTATATTACAGAATAAATAATGATAGTAAAAAACCTGATTGCTTTGTATCAGGTAAGGGTGAACCTCCTGGAACATGATTGCAGATTGCTTATGTCTTGAGAGCAGCTGAGCATACCAGCTTGGGGAGTCTTCCAGGATACAGGGAAGACCAAGCTGAGAAGGAGGTATTTAGGAAGCAATGAGTATACAGAGAGGGTATGAAGTAAGAAGCGGGTATTTGGCCAGGCTAAAAAAATGACGAAAGACTTTTCTTGAAGAGCTGTTGTGGCAGCAGACCTGTCTTACTAATTCTTTCTTGCTGTTCTGTCTCACTGAAGAGTTAGTCTATTTCAAAAAGTACACTGTTGTAGTAAAACAGAGGTATTGAGATTCAGAGCTTTTCAGTACCTTTGGGGTGTTCGCTGTATGGAAAAAGTACTGGCAAACCAGTCTCAAAACTCTTGCTGACTGGGTCATCTCACTTCCCTGGAAGCCAGGTGTAATCTGTCTGCTGGCATACTAGGCTCTATTTTATCCCACATAAGTTCACCTGTTGACCTATAAAAGTGAAATTCCTCATCACATAAAAGAGGTTTACACCATATTATTGCAGAATTGGCTGCAAATATTGTGTTGTCCCTACTAAATTTTCACTGTTCTCAGTTACTCACAAAGTTATATATTCAATACTAAATGGAAGTGTAGTAATGCCAGTATCTTATTTTGTCCAGGTTGTAGCCTTTATATTTTTATGTTTTGTAGCTTCCTTATTTTCAGTTTCAATTCTCACTGTTTGCCTTTTGATATTTTCTGTCACTCTTAGGGAAGCTAAGAGTTAATCAGGTTCTCTTACACATATCTATGGCTTTGAGAAGCTGTTGTGTGCAGTCTGACCTGTGTAGTAAGGACTTTTACAGGTATGATATGTTTTTATAAAATGAAGTACATCCAAATGTTCAAATCTTTGTTACCTTCTTTATACAGTTTGTATACATATCTTTAGGATATGCTAGAAAAGAACCTGCTATTTGCCTACTGTTCTTTTTCTGCTAATGCTAAATTACTGAACGGCTGATTCTCATTCTTTGGATAATAAAATGGACCTGAACCCCTTCAAGTCCTGTGCGGCCACACAGCACACAGCTTGAGGTTTTAATTAATAAAGTAACCTCGTGGAAGAGGGAAAAAAAGGTCACAAAAAACCTACAGTTTAGAATACCATTTGTCTAATTTAAGATGCTAAGCTAGGCATTGTCTCACTTCAAGTTTAGGTTACTCAGCCCTGGGGGTAGGGATAATCCAGTCTGCTGTGCAAAAGTGTATATTTCTTGTATAATACTATGTTATGGAGTTAATGGGGTTAACGGAGTTAATGGAGACAGTGGCCTCAGGCAAACAGTCCAATCTGCCCGATTTAGGTTCCTTCTTCAGCTCAAAATACCAAGTCTGTCTGAGTGTTCAGGGTCCAGAAAGATTCATTCTCCTCCAGTTTGCATACAAGTTGAAACCTCTTTCTGACATCAAAAACATTATGGAAAATTTAGGTAATGGCTGTTACCTATCCCACTGGAGATGACACAAATTTTGGGGGTTTCCCTAGGGATCCTAGGTGGAATTTGGATGCCTGTCTACCTAAACATGTATTGAAATGCTATTCTAGACAGGAGAAAAGTGCAAAACTCTCAGAAATAAGCAAATGCAGCAGATTGTAATTAAATGGCAAAAGAGCTTCCAGAACAAAGATGCCACTGCATGAATAGGCACTCACAAAGTTAGGCAGACCCAGAAAGTAGCGGATGTATCATGTTGTAAAATATTTTTGGTAGCTCTGTAGAAACATAAGAGGATTTACATAAACTTGTTCCCATATCCATTTTCTACCATTAAGTCACAGAAAAATTTTCATTTAAAAAATGGATGAATCCATATATGGTAGGCTTTTTGCTTTCATTTCAGGACTGGTCACTTGGCCAATGTGAGCAATAGTTAGTATTCATGGCCATCCTTTTAGTAAGTGACAACTTTTTAGTTTCCAGAGACAACAGTACCATGGAAAACAACGTCCCTCACACTCTTTTTGCCTTCGATCATCCTTTCCAATTTTCCAAATATTAAAAGTGCATCTAGAAGCAAACAATAAGTTTTATTACCTAGAGAATTGATGAAAAATGTTGTATAATGAGAACAAGCTACAGTTTTCTTTTTTGTTACTCAGACTGATCTGCAGTTATCTGTGGCAACAATCACTCTTCATAATCAGTTGGCTGACAAAGCTGTAATGATAAGGTTTATAGTGCCAGTACTTGCATTTCTTGTACCTTGCCTAAAGCTAAATGTAAGAGAGAAAGGCCATGTTTATATTCTGAGGATCTATGTAAAGAATTTCACTTCCTTGCACTTTCAGATGTGTACTTTTGAAAGATGTTGATGATAATTCTTGCTATATTTAGTAATACTGCTCACTTTTTATTTTTCAGTATGCAACATGTGATTACACAGTGTATATTTTTTTCAACTTACAAAAAGTACACTTCAAAAGTCTGTGATGACAAAAGGCTTTCGATTTGCTGCGTTGTAAAAAATAATGGGTTAGGCAGCAATACAAATACTGTTCTCTCAGAGCTTAGTACAAGCTCATAGGTTTACTTGTTAGTGATTAATAACCATAATACATTTATATCACTTTCTTGCTGACCTCAGGCCCCAGTGAAGCCGAAGGATGTCAGGTTTTGTGAATAATGCCACTGGAAGACATTAATACAAAGTTTCCTTAATCCTAGAAACTGAAAACATCTGCTTCAGTTCTGTAGCATGTTGTGTATGTGTTAAACATCAAGGCAGCTTTCAAAGAATCAGCTGATTTTGCTCCCAGCAGTGGGTTTTGCTTCAGCCAGTGGGAAATTATTTCAGAAGGATTTAGATGGTGCAGGAATAATTGGCTTAATAAGAAAAAATATGTGAAAAGTTAAAAAAGTCAAGTAGTTTTCCACTACATTCGTGCATCGCTTCTTACATCAACTGTTTGTTAATAGGCAGGTGTTATACCTTATTTTGTTCTACTTCCTGCTAACTTAATGGCAGCAATAAAGAAGAAAATAAAATGGATTACACCATAGTTGGCTTCTCAGTTATTACAATATCATAATTTTAATAATAATTTTCCTGGTACACATTCTGTAGTATTTTCATGATCATTAATTTCACAATAAGGAAGACTTTCACATTTCAGTTTCCCCTATCATTCTGAAAATGAAAAGTACATAATTATTTACATTTTACAGAAAATTAGTCTTAAAATTTTTCAAAACTGAAAAAAACCCAGATTATAATAAAAATACAATGTTGTAGAATAAAATTTTGAAAATACAGTGTGCTTGTGAGGCAGAGAGATATTACATGCAGAAATATACTAACGAGAATATTACTACAGATAATAAGGAGTGTAGGAGCAGCTTTTTAAATTGGGGAGAAATTTCTGCTTCCCTTGTAGAAATATGTCTTTCTTGTAAAAACTTTTTCAAACAAAAATCTCCAGAGAGATTCCTCCTGTCTGAATTTAGAAGTTAATTCTTTAAGAAGACCAACAGCATAGTATATTAATCAATTACTAAGTATATGAGAACACAGAAGATGTATTTTCTGCATTTATTCCAATTGGTAATTTCAGGCCTCTGCATCATCCAGAATTCTTAAGTAGTATTGCTGTTTATTTAAAAATGTTCATCTCTCTGGTCTTGTTCATCAATGGTACTGTGGATTTATGACTATACTTTGAGATCTTCTGGCTTTTGCAGGCTTGGTCCTGCAGGTGTATGAACTCAGAAAGGAGAGAGCCTCTTGGTGTAAGTTGAGAGCTGCACGCTTGGAGCCTCTCCTGGTAGAGCTCTGCAGAGTCTGACACTTAGTTCAAACTCTTCAAAGCATTATATCTCCTCAATTATGACAGCTAAACAACCAAAGATAATAATGGAGTACACATTACCTTATATGACTTTGGAAATGTTTAGAAGAGCTTACAATATAAAAATGACATAGTACTTTGGGTTTGCAAAGATTATGGGCATGGCACACCAAGCATTTAACTGTGTGCTTAAATCCATTCCGAGGCAGTAATATACATAAGCCTGTATTTAAATGCTCAGTTGAACCTTAATCTTGCCAACTCAATGACCTTAGCACACTACTGCAAGAGTTAATGCAAGCAAGACAGGTAGTAGAGCTAATGCACCTGAACAGTGTTACTGGAGGTTTCCAGGTGCAGCTTGGAGTGTTGGTGGTCTTCAGCTGTGGTTCTGCTCTCTGTAATGTCTGCAAACATAGTTAATGAGTCCCCTTTGTCTGGGGGGTCTCAGTCATTTTAAAGTGAAATTGTTCAAGAAAAACAAAGAGCACCAAATTTTTAACTATTGTTTGCCAAATGGCTGGGCTTTTAACACCAGCTGAAGTCCAGCTTGGCAGTACTTAAAGGGTGGCTACAAAGAGGACAGAGGCTCTGTTCACAAGAAGCCACATGGAGGAGACAAGGGTCAGTGGCTCCAAGTTGCAGTGGGAGAGGTTTCATCTCAATATAAGAAAGAAAATCTTTATGGTGAGAGCAATCAATCACTGGAACAACCTCTTCAGGGATGTGACAGAGTCCCCATCATTGGAAGTTTTCAAGATGCAATTGGACAGCGTGCTAGATAATCTTATCTAGGCTCCCTTTCCCACGAAAAGTTGAAACAGATGATCTTTCGAAATCCCTTCCAACCTGGGCTGTTCTATGATGATGTGTCTTATTCAGTTCTTCTCTTTGTTTTCTGTTGTTTTATTTGACCTCATCCAAGTCACCATCTTAAGCACAGTGAACCAAATTAAAAATGACTGTATTATCAAACAAGACATGATATTTTCAGTGTTTTCTGAAATATATACAGTTCCTTTCAGGACTTCCAGGATGATAAATGGTAGATCTTCAGAGATTTCTTTCCTGAGGCTGAAATGAAGAGAAGAACCCCTCCCCTTTTTCTTTTCTAAAGCATTGGCTATTTGATGGAACTGAAAATAGCATAATTAAAGAGTTTAAAATATATTGTTAGGCAGTATTTTGCATGGTTTTGCTTTTGATATTTTTGAAATATCTTGAGGTTCAGATGCTGATCATCATGTATATTTGCCTGAATTAGAAACATTATTCTGCATGTATGTATGACTTGATTTATTTCATTTATGCTAAAATGATAAATCTATATTTTCCCTCCATCTCCCAGCAAACCATAAGCAAGTAAAAATATACTTTGTGTATGTTGTAACCTTTAACTTAAATAGCTTTTGTTTGCTGGGTTCTTTTTTATCTTTTTTATAACCAATCATTAACAATACAGTGAACTTAAACTGGAAATGAGAATTGCAAAATTCAAAATTTTACACTGTTGCCAAAAAAAGAGACAGAACTTTCTAGGTATGGATTGCTGCTAACTAGATTTCATTCCAGTCTGAATAGAAAAAATTACTGTGTTGTTAATATGTGTTGATAAAATACTTCTATGTTAAGCAGTCAGAAAAAAAATCATGAAGCCAGAGGCAGACATCTGTGGAGTGCTTGGGCATTTTACATGAATCTTTGGATAGAATGTAACCCAGAGTTTTAGTTTTCTCCCTTTCAGCTTAGTGCCCTTGAGACAAAGCCAAAGTCAATTTCCTTTTTCTTGCTCCCCTTTGGTGCAACGATCATTCCATTTCTGCCTTTGTCTCCAATGTCAAAAGGAAGGTTGATGAATCATCTGAATCAGTATAATGTGTGTTAGGGCAGCTAGGGGTTGTTAGGTTTGCAGGTTCAACCAGTAGTGAAGCTGAGCGTGTATCCCAGGAACACACGCATGTGGGGACGCATGCACAGAGGACGCTGACATGGCTGGTCACAGGCTCCCACAGAAGGTCCTACTGCAGCACACACACGACACTCTCTGGGTTCACAAGCACATGCACATTCGTGGATCCTCTGAGTACTGGCACGGCCCCTCTGGCTGCCCAGCACCTCTGCCTGGACCCCACTCCCTCTTAGCTGCCCAACGGGTCCCCAACTTGCCAGCTGGTCCAGCTTGGTGCTCACTGAAAACATGCAGCACTCGCACACTTGTCCCACAGGCACCCCACACTTGTGGGTCTCCCCAAATACCAGCACGGACCCTCCACCCATGATAGCCCTGCCAGGACCTGAGGCGCCTCCACACTCACTGGTGAGTCCAGCTTGAAGTTTGCCAGCGAAATCACACGCACACCCCACGCACACCTGGTTTGGGGAGATACAAACGCTCACACTCCACCAGCAGCCGGCACCAAGCACACGGGCTGCGACCTGTGGTCCCACACCAGCTCTGAGCCCCTCATTCACCTCGCTCACCCCAGTACCCCCAGAAGCTAATTTTTGGCACACACAGTTTGCGGTGGCTGGAGGATAAAACCCCCAGTGGCTCCAGTAGCTGATGCTGAGACTCCACTGGCTCTGGTAGCTGACACCGTAGGTCAGGGGCACCCGCACACCTGGTCTGACTCCAGTAGCTGATGCCAGATTTCACTCACACACACTCAGGTCTCACCGGCAGCTGGCACCGAGTCCTTGCAGCACACACACACAGGGGATGTGTTAAGAAAAGATTTAATAAGAAGACAGGACAGATCAGGTGCAAGCATCAGCCAGACAAGCATATTGACCAGCTCTGATTAACATGCAATCGGCCCCTTTCATACCCGTTTCTGCCTACCCCCCCTCTCTGTTCCCCCCTGCTCCCCCTCCCCTGCACACTGCCTCATCAGTTGGCACAGTCCCACCGACCCCCTCCAACGTGCAGGACCCTCAGGTTTGCATCCTCATCTGTTGCAAAGTCCTGGTTTGCCTGCAGTCTCTTGATAGCCCATCAGTTAGTGTGACTGACCAGGTTTGTTTCTGGTTATTGTTTGTTAACACTACTTGGCCAGGTTTTATGTTTCTGTTTTGTCTCCTTCCCTTTCCTTATCCTCCCAATTGAAAAACATAAACATTCTCACACTCCACATATCCTTATCAGTTCGTGCCACTGAACAAGTTTATTCTTATCATGACCTCCCTTATCATATGTTGGTCAGGTCTTTATGGCTTCTTTGACCAGATACTCTCAGAGGAGCCGACACCCTCCTTCCATGTACCCTGACAATGGCATCCACCTGAGATGGAGAATTTGTGTTCAAACTTTATCAAGTTGAAGATCTAGGTTACAGCTGTTTTCCTTTCTAGGAAAATGGTCTAAAAACTTGGTGGTTAAGCAAAACTGTCTAATTTGCATCACTTTGCAGGAGATGTAAGTAGTTGCAGTGAAGACTGTGAATAGCGGGGGTTCTTTCAGTCTTTTAGGCAGGAGGAGGATGTCATTTGATTTGACATTAGATTACTTTGGAGTGCAAGAGGGAAACGGCCAACTGTGTTCTTGGTTCAAGATGCTTCTGACCTAGGGTATGCAAATATGAAACGATGGCTCTACAGAAAACTGTCAGGAGAGCCGAGGACGTGTGTAAAGGAGTGTCTGAACCTGTAAGATTAGGCAGTACTGGAAAATAAATAAAAGAGCTCATATGACTAAAACAGCTATTGGATCACATCAAACTACATATTTCTCTGAGACTCCCATGCTTCTGGTGCTGTGTGGACACGTATTAAGGGAAGTCTCAGTCATAAAAAGTTCACAGTTTAAGTAAATGAGAAAGAGAAGCAGAGCACAAGCAGTAAAATTATGTCCTTTAAGTCCCACAGGTCATCAGTGGCAGATTAAAGAACAAAACCAGTCGTCTTCTGAATTTCGATCTAGTGTCCATTACTTATATTTCATTACATATATGGCATTATTGTTATTCTATTCTACACCTCATATTCTTAATGGATGATGCAATATAGCATGAAATGCAGTAGAGGTTCCCCCTAGCGATACCGAGTCACTTACTTCTTTTGAAATGTTGTTGCATACATATTAAAAAGTGATGTTTTAATAGCAGCATAGTTTGGTGTTTTGCATGTCTTTGTGGTAGGATTTTTACTAATCTTTGCTGTCAAAGCTTGGATTATACCTGTCATGCTTCATGTAGATCAGCAAAGACATTCTTGTAATATTGCAGAATCCCTAAGCATTTCTTTGCATCTTTTGAACTGCACTGGGCTGGGATTTTTAGTTCTTTTGTTCTTCAGATTTTCTATTGAGCATGGAATTCCTTGAGTAAGCAAAGACTTTTGTCTAATACCCAGGGGTAGTAGGAAAATTCACATCATTGTGATTAACCATGAGAATTTCCAGTAACAGTTTGTGACTATGTCATTAGAAAAAAAGTCTTACTTTGAAAATGTTGATGTTAGTAACTTGTAAAGAGCAAGCTTGTTATCAGGTTGTCCTTTACATCCCAGTATAGCATGCATCAGTGTTTCACTGCAGGGGAACGTGTATGGCTGCCCAGTCCTGTCTTCTGCAAGACAGCAGATGCTCACCTTCTGAAACTGCAAAGATGTGGAAATTCAGAATATTTATGGTTATTATCAAAGTATATATAACAAAAGATTCTTAAACCAGGTATGAATAGCTAGACCGTAAACCACACTGTAATGTCGCTGACTGTGCTAGACTGTGGTAGGCCATTTGTGTTTGACAAATGAGCAATATACTGTGACCATAAAAATAATTAGCTGTTACCTTGTTTGGCATTTTATTTTTAACATGTAAGTGAATTGCTGAAGGTAAAATTTTATGGAGTTTTCATTACAGAAATATGAAGGAGGAATAGAATTAGTTGTCAGTTGCTGGTAACATTTTGGGTGTTTGTGTTACAAAATATTATCCCTTTTTTGCTGTTAACTTGTCATCAACCATGAAATACCAGTAAGCTAGTATTGGAACTGAAATTAAAGTATATATGTGAATGAGTTCCAAAAAACACTCCAAGTGATAAATAATGTCCAGCCTGGCCTCGAGAGCCAAAATTACATTGAGTCCTTTACCCTGTCTGCGTTCCTATGTGCTTGGGAAAAGAATATGAGAAACAACATTATTTGCAGGTCCTTCCCATACTCTAGCCTCACACCATCTGGTAAATGAGCCAAAGGCAGCATCCAGAGATTTCCACTGGTGGATGTATTCTCCTTGTTTTGTCTAACTACTTTTGGAACTCATTTTTACTTTTTGTCTTCATAGCATCCTGTAAGAATGAGATATAATTATGGACTGTATGAAAAGCACTTGCCTCTGTTTGTTTAATTATGCTCTGTGGGGCATCTCAAGAGGAAGTATTACCCTCGTGTCTGTGTTAGAAGTTAGGAAGACTCATTCTCTGTTCATCTTCCTCATGATTTTATATATCTTGGTTCATTCCCACCCTCCTCTCGTTTCTCTTTTCCAGATCGAAGAGTTATGGTCTGTTTAATCACTGTGGAGGAGCTAGTCCATACTTGCTCATTATTTCCCTCCTCTCTACTTTTTCCAGTCCTACCGTTTTCTTCTGGATATGTGATGATTAGGGTTGTGTACGGTATTCATTATTTGCAGTAGTTTGTGCCTAATCATTTATGCTGTGAAAGATGGTATTAGTTGTTTCCTTATTTTTCTCTTTCACAGTAATTCTTAATATCCTATGTTTGACAATTGCTAAGAAACTAGTCGACTTTTTTGGCAAATGATTCACAATGATGCCAAGGTTTCTTCTTGATGGGTAATAGTTAATTTAAAGTCCATCAGTGTGTTTATTTCCCTATATGCATGCATTTGCCACTTGAGTAAGTGCCATTAAGATTTTGAGATCATTCTGAAACTCTTTTGTATCAGTCATGGTTTTGTTTTTTGAGTGAGCCCAGGGACCTGGACTATGCCATGGCACATATCTGTAGAGGCTGCAGCTACGTGCATTTCTAAGTTCACTGAGCTCACATGGTGCTTAGTCCTGCCAGTCTGGCATGGGCAGAGCCTGCTGCAGTAAGGGCAAACTCTGCTATAATGGGGCTGGAGGGAGGGGTGGAAGGAGCGTTAGCTTGGAGTCACAGGAGTAAACCAGCCTGAATCAAACTCTGAGTGATCCAGACCATTAGAATAATTTTATTTTGAGGTGTTTTTATTTGTCTTGCTTTTCTAGAGAGAAAGAATGATTCTTTGCATCTCTGGAAAAGCAGTATCGACATTTTGTTTCATGATGGAAAAGTGTAAGAGCATGGCTAATTTATGCTGTACAGATGTACTAGTAATGTAAGATTCCTACCAATATATGTACTGTAATCTCTCATTTACATTCATAATTTCATCTTTTCTTTTCTACAGCTACATAAATCTCTCAGCCATAATTAATTCTTTATGCTATTATTTATTCTGTGTGGTTTTTACCTTTTTGTCTCATCTTCACACCTGTTTGAATCCTGTCCAAATGCCATCCTTTATGCATCCTTTCAGTGCCAGTCCTATCCTTCTGCCACACAGCTATATTACACTGTTTTTGTAGCTCCTTATGACAGCAGCCTGCTTATTGGTTAGAAAATGTTAATTTTTGTGTTCTTCTTCTGGTGTAGGACATTAGGTTGTTTCTGTTAATGGTTCTTCCTGTATCTTCCCACTAAAATTACCTCATATCTTTGAAGAAAATTTTAAACAAGGTGCATGAAATAAAAGATAAATCTCGTAACAGAAATGAGACAATAGTGCCATCAAAAATACATCCTTAATGCTTGCACCATAAAAGACAAAACAGGGCTTTGAAGCCCCACCAGGAAGACACACGATACAGTGAGTCCTCCCATCTCCTCATGCCTTTGCAAAGGCACTGCAGCTGCAGGGCATTGCTGACTCTGGAGCTGAATCTGTCCCAGTAGAATAGACCGAGCGCAGTAATTCTGTATGCCAAGAATTATCAGTGAATATCAGTATGTATTTAGGTAGTTCTTATCTCTCACAGAGATTTCACAGGTTAAACTCCACACAGAATCAAAGTATGTTACCATTCCAAAATCTGTATAAGAATGATACTAAGAATATTTAATAGTTTGTGTAAGAAGGATGATAAAATTATTAAATACAGCACAAAGCTAGATTTTAAAAAGAACAAAGGGTTGGGTAATTGGGGCCTATGAACAAAAATATCGAAGAAATGTACAGTTCATTCTCATCCTATATAAGACAGTAAGCAGAGGAATCAAATTTCTAAAATGTTTAAAATTAATGCTTTGTTGTAGTGATAGAGTCAGCCCTAGAGTTCAGTAAATGAGTTAAATGCAGCAGAAAAAAAAATCCAAAATCATCTAACCTATTATTTATTGACAGTACTTGTTTCCTTTTAAAGATTACTGCATTGGCAAAGGTGACGAATCTAAGCAGGAGGTATTCCTACTTAACCTCAAAACACAGACTAGAGTTAGCACTGATGATAACATTCATCTAAACTCAGTGTATTTTTTCTGATTCTTACATGACACATAAGCTCTATGAGCAAAGGCAAAGCTTTCTCATCTCTTTTTGTTGTTAATTTTGTAATTGTAACTATAGGTAGGCTGAAAATACTGCAAAAAAAAATATTTTTTACATTAAAAAGAAAACTGGATCTCATACTACACCTGTGGATGCTGTGGGATCATTGGGACTATCTGATGGCATCATCTGGTCCTGACATATTAATGTGGGTTTAGGATAGTTGCTACTCTGCTATTTTTTTTTTTAAGTGTCAGTTCTTAGAAGAGGTTAACAATGAAATGCTGGTCTCACTGAAGTCAACTTTCAAGTCCAAATTTAAGGCTAAGATTTCGTGCAACACTTTCCCTTCCCTTTTAAATTATATAGGCTCTGTCTGTCAATTAGAAGGCGGCTTGTGTTTTCTACGATGATGTTATGATAGTCATGTTTATAGAAATTAGAATTGTTACTTCTGGTAGTATTATGTTTTAGTAGAACTGTTATTTTTGAAGCTGTATGTGAAACTTTTATATGCCTATTTCTGCACATAAAATCTCACGTTCTTTTTTGCCATTTTCTGTTCAAGGTTTACATGGCAGTATGCATAAATGCTTTATATCAGGTGGGTGCAATTATCAGGGCACAGTGAAGGCTAGCTTCTCCTTACTGCACTTGCAGTTCAATGCTGCAAGTTTTTTTCCAGAGAGAAAATAGAAAATAGTGGTTTTATTGTCTTGCAAGCTTCTGCAAGTATCTCTTAAAAGGAAGGAAAAAAAATTTCATCTTGCATGAAGAGGTGGGCTCTGTGCCCAAAATATTCCAGATGTAAGAATACACTTCAAAGAACGACTATTGTGTAAACTATGTCTTAATTCCTGGAATCAGCATAAATTTAAACCTGCAGAGTTGAAATCTGCATTAATTTCATATTGCTTTTCATCACTTACAACCTTTATTGTACCTGTAGGTTTTTTAAAATTATTATGATTTCACATTTTATTTGTTAAAAGGTGATGCTCATTTATTTAGAGCTTTCTTAAAGAATGGATTGATAATTGGATCAGAAAAGAAGCTGCAGTAACTGAAAGTTGATCAAAACAACGAAACTGCAAGTTTGTTGATTCAGTGTCACATTTCTCAGCCCATCTTACTGTTTTTGTAATTCCACAGTCCCAAAATTATCTTTTTGCACGTAGGCCTTTCAGCCATCTGTATCTGCTGCTTTCAGCTGCCCAGGTTGCAGCTATTTCAGCAGGTACCTTGCTGGGTGACCAGCAAGTGGATAACAGGGGTAGACACTGAATGTGTAGAGCAGTAAAGCAATTACTGCATATGCAGTCTTTTATCCTTTTATATAATGTGTAAACATGAGACTGTGCAAAAAGAAAGCAAGAGACATTTGTTTACTCCAGTCAGTTCTTCGGGTACCTTTGAATAGACACAGGATCCTTTAAAATTCAGGGAAAATGTAAGGATAGCGAAACTTGAGAGCAGACTAGTGTCAACTAGAGCAGTTAGACTCAATGAATTTTTACAAGAATATCAAGGGAAAATGAAGGACTTGAGAGAAAGCCTATTAATAAATGAGAAGGTAGATTAAATTAATGATTAATGACTCTAAGTAGCCAAGTGCCTAAGTGATTTTTAAAAAAAATCAATCGTGGGGAAAAAAAAAGAAAAAGGAGAGTCATGAGCAAACAGAAGCGGGTTGGCGCACTGCAATCTACCCCAAGTCTCAGGCGAGACACAGTTGTACAATCCTGAGTGAAAAGCAGGTACTGAATCAGGAGGCTGAGATCCACAATCTGGCCTTGGCTTACTGTTTGTTCTCAAACCACACAGTTTATCTGCCATTGCACACTGTTTCAGCTATGCTGATTTGCACGTTCTGCAGCAAGGAGTGACAGCTGATGAGGAATTGCTGCCTCCGTGGCAGCTGACTGTTTGATACCTGCGTTTGGTTGATCAGGTGTACTCCTTCACTGCTTTTCTCTTTTACGGCCTGCGTTGTGGTCTGGCCCTTAGCAAATAAGAGGAGTAAATGGCAGCTGGGCTTAAACCAAGTCAGACAAAAAGAAATTTGAAAATTGTATAAATATGAATGCACCCTGTGAATTTAAACAGTTTATTACAACTGTAATTTATTCTAAAAAATAAAAAAACTGTGAAGGCATGGGAGGATTAAGCCAGAAAGCTAAGGTGGCATTGATGTTCAGAAAGAGAAGGGGGCGGGAGGGAAATGATCTTCATAAATCCTGTTCTGTCAGTCTAAATTAAATCCTTAAGAGTGAGAAGAATACCCTTAGAAACAAATAGTAAATTAAAGAGTAGTAGGCAACTAGTTTAGAGAAAAATGCATGTGCACTAAGTAGAATGATATTTCAAGTAATGAGACACATTCCCAAAATGTTACTACTGTCAGTGATGAAAAAATAGAAGAATGAAGGGGGGATAGATGCAATGTATGTAGAGTCCTTTTCCCTCTTCGATGGCAATTTGTGCTATTGGTAATTGTCTTCAGAGCCCGCGGCAGTCTACAATGAAATAACCAGAAGGCATCTCTCACCCTGTATTCACTCAAAGCTGTTCTTTTTAATACAAGTTAGTTTTGCATTCATGTATGTATATATACTTATATCTACATATAGGTTAGCACTGTATATTTGCAGTATTTGTCTTTTTCCCTCCGCATGTGTATGTATGTGTATTTATGGGTTTTTTTCCTCTCAAAGTATTTCTCAGGCTGTGCAGTTGGAATGGGACAGTCAGGCTAACAATGTTAATAAGAGGTAATAAATAACCTATTCATTTATTAAGGAGGAACACAGGATAAGACAAATGGGTTTATTTTAAATCAACTTTTATTTTACATATTTAATAATATTTGGGTTTAGGGTATGCTAGGATATAAACAATGCAATGGGACTGAGAGAGTTTATTTTGGAAAGAGAAAAAAAAAAAACAAATGGAAAGAAAATCTCAAACTCAGCCAAGAATGAGAACAGTTTTATTGGAATTGGCATAGGGACTGTGCTTCTCCTTCAACATTAACTTCTCTACAGTTACGTCATGTGGTTTGGTGCTTTAAAAAACTTAAACCTACATTTCTTTCTATAATATTTTCATTAATCTTGAAATATATTTATTGGAATGGATGCCACTTTTCTAGCAAATAATGCAGAAGGATGTCACTTTGCAGATTTCGTTAATATTGAGGAATATTTCTAGGAATGGTAAATATCCAGGAACTTCAAGTATCTGTCTGAATTTTCCAGAAATGCTTACCGTGCCAAGTTTTACAAGAATACACTGCTAGTTTTCTATTTAAGGCAAGCCAAGCATATGACACACTGGGCAAACCAGTAGCTGCAGTAATTAGGCAGTCACTTAAGGTTCAATCCTACAATATGACTAACAGGGTTTTTCTTTTCTGTTTCATCTTCAAATAGCAAAGGCAAAAGTAGAAATTATACCTATCGTCAAGTCTGTAGTTGTTTCCTCTTTAACAGATTCTGCTTACTCCCTTCTTCACTTTCTCTGGGAAGTGCTCTGATAACCAACAGCAGGGCGCATGCTGATGAAGCTAACAGTATTACAGGCTTAACCTCACTTCAAAGTACAACCTGATATACTTGCTACATACACTATTATACATATGTATCAAATGACTGAAAAGCCTTCAGGCACTTGGTTCTTCTTACCTTTCCTGATTACTATCAGTTTGCTGCATCTGTAGTTCCTTCTGAATTCTACTTGTGCGCTTAGGGTCATTACCTTAAGGTAATATGCATTCACAGTAATTTAAAAATCAAAACAGACAGCAAGCAGCAGGAATTAAAATAAACAGCCTTTGTGTTTAATGTACTTAAAATACTTTTTTTTTTTCCTTCAAACTGCTGCAATTAGATAATTACCTATTAAAAGGGCACAATGAAGTAACTTGAGAAGGAATATATCAATTGGTTTCCAGACTGAAAATTGCTTTTAAACATTCTTCTGGAGAAACTTGCTGCTTATGGCTTGGATGGG